>NW_027212618.1:0-60529 GCF_041682495.2 Bombus fervidus | reverse complement strand
AGAACGCAGCTGCTGCTTTACAGGAGACGGCACCCCAAAAAGTGGACGACTCGAAGGATAAGAATGCAGAAAATCTTCGTTCGAGGAAACATTCGGAAACGATACCGAGAAAACTAGGAAACGGTTTGAATGAACACATTCTGAGATCCTGCGAGAACTCTCAATTCATGGAAAACTACGATATAGGACGAGAAATTGAGATATATTCTTCGGAGCATGACACGAGAAGCAGTAATGATAATATGGAGTTAAACGACGATAAAGAACCTGACGTGAACATGGATGTCTCGCCGCCCGAGGTCTGTGACGTGCAAGTGCAATGCACTAACAATGACGCGGTGACTCCTAAAAAAGGGAAATTGGAATCGCTAGAAAACTCATTGTATACTGAAACTCCCAAATATCGATTAGTTGTTAATTCTAAACCGAGACCAAAAGTTGATTATAGTGTGTTGGGATTGCTGTCGAACAGTATTAAGAACTTGGAACGCGTGAGATCCAACGGAAATAGAAGACATAAATTAGGTAGATCGGTTATCAAGGGCAGGGTGCTTTTTCCTCCGGAAGAGACCCACACCAACAACATGAACAC
The DNA here is from genome assembly GCF_041682495.2 of Bombus fervidus. Taxonomy (NCBI): domain Eukaryota; kingdom Metazoa; phylum Arthropoda; class Insecta; order Hymenoptera; family Apidae; genus Bombus; species Bombus fervidus. Next base: position 59,937 of record NW_027212618.1, on the reverse strand, counting down.
ATTGAATGAACACATTCTGAGATCCTGCGAGAACTCTCAATTCATGGAAAACTACGATATAGGACGAGAAATTGAGATATATTCTTCGGAGCATGACACGAGAAGCAGTAATGATAATATGGAGTTAAACGACGATAAAGAACCTGACGTGGACATGGATGTCTCGCCGCCCGAGGTCTGTGAAGTGCAAGTGCAATGCACTAACAATGACGTGGTGACTCCTAAAAAAGGGAAATTGGAATCGCTAGAAAACTCATTGTATACTGAAACTCCCAAATATCGATTAGTTGTTAAATCTAAACCGAGACCAAAGGTTGATTTTAGTGTGTTGGGATTGCTGTCGAACAGTATTAAGCACTTGGAACGCGTGAGATCCAACGGAAATAGAAGACATAAATTAGATACATCGGTTATCAAGGGCAGGGTGCTTTTTCCTCCGGAAGAGACCCATACCAACAACATGAACACATTGAATGAACACATTCTGAGAACCTGCGAGAACTCTCAATTCATGGAAAACTACGATATAGGACGAGAAATTGAGATATATTCTTCGGAGCATGACACGAGAAGCAGTAATGAAAATATGGAGTTAAACGACGATAAAGAACCTGTCGTGAAAATTGATGTCTCGCCGCCCGAGGTCTGTGAAGTGCAAGTGCAATGCACTAACAATGACGCGGTGACTTCTAAAAAAGGGAAATTGGAATCGCTAGAAAACTCATTGTATACTGACGCTCCCAAATATCGATTAGTTATTAATTCTAAACCGAGACCTAAAGTTGATTATAGTGTGTTGGGATTGCTGTCGAACAACATTAAGAACTTGGAACGCGTGAGATCCAACGGAAATAGAAGACATAAATTAGGTAGATCGGTTATCAAGGGCAGGGTGCTTTTTCCTCCGGAAGAGACCCACACCAACAACATGAACACATTGAATGAACACATTCTGAGATCCTGCGAGAACTCTCAATTCATGGAAAACTACGATATAGGTCGAGAAATTGAGATATATTCTTCGGAGCATGACACGAGAAGCAGTAATGATCATATGGAGTTAAACGACGATAAAGAACCTGACGTGAACATGGATGTATCGCCGCCCGAGGTCTGTGACGTGCAAGTGCAATGCACTAACAATGACGCGGTGACTACTAAAAAAGGGAAATTGGAATCGCTAGAAAACTCATTGTATACTGAAACTCCCAAATATCGATTAGTTGTTAATTCTAAACCGAAACCAAAAGTTGATTATAGTGTGTTGGGATTGCTGTCGAACAGTATTAAGAACTTGGAACGCGTGAGATCCAACGGAAATAGAAGACATAAATTAGATAGATCGGTTATCAAGGGCAGGGTGCTTTTTCCTCCGGAAGAGAGCCATACCAACAACATGAACACATTGAATGAACACATTCTGAGATCCTGCGAGAACTCTCAATTCATGGAAAACTACGATATAGGACGAGAAATTGAGATATATTCTTCGGAGCATGACACGAGAAGCAGTAATGATAATATGGAGTTAAACGACGATAAAGAACCTGTCGTGAAAATTGATGTCTCGCCGCCCGAGGTCTGTGAAGTGCAAGTGCAATGCACTAAAAATGACGCGGTGACTTCTAAAAAAGGGAAATTGGAATCGCTAGAAAACTCATTGTATACTGACGCTCCCAAATATCGATTAGTTATTAATTCTATACCGAGACCTAAAGTTGATTATAGTGTGTTGGGATTGCTGTCGAACAAACATTAAGCACTTGGAACACGTGAGATCCAACGGAAATAGAAGACATAAATTAGATAGATCGGTTATCAAGGGCAGGGTGCTTTTTCCTCCGGAAGAGACCCACACCAACAACATAAACAACTCTTTGGGGGTGTTATGCGATTCAAGAGAAAAACGATTTATGGAGAAGGTAGAGGATATAACTTACCGGAAGTCGAATCTGGAGAATTTCGATGATATATCTTATGCCGTTAGCTTACTGTTGAACCTGGCCAGAGCGAATAATGTCCCAGAAAATGAAAGAAAGACGTCGGACAGGAGAAAGTATGTGCAAGAAAATTTGCAAGATTTCGAGAGCCTCAAGAGGTTCAAAACCGATGGCGAGTTGGAAGATGAGGAATCTAAATACGACTCGCATTCCGAAGACGATGATTATGATAAACGGTACGATGAAAGTGAGCAGGAAATGCCAGTGTCTATAATAAACGCGAATAATAATACAAGTGGAAGCTTAGATTTTTCTGCTGAAAACGATATTTGTACCGATAACGAAGATAATGATATGTTAAATGACGCTCCCCTTGCTACTAGTACTCCTTGCCATAAAGTAAACTACGAAAGAGAAGAAGACTTTGAAGAATATGAAAGAAAGATATACGAACAATTATACGGAATCAATCATACGAGTGAAATTTCTAGCAGCAAGGAATCTATTGATTTCTTGATTATTGATGATAATCTATCGGATTCTGATGCTGAAATGCACGATGAAAAGGTATGTTCGGATGATAGAATGATGGAGAACGACGATGATAGCAGACATGAGGATAGAAGTCATATCTTGGGAGAACATCTTGATTGTCACGATTATAGAAATTTGCAGGGGAAACTCGACGCAAAGAAGTTTATCGCTAGAAAAAGACACATCGATAATGAGCCAGACTGGCCGAATATGGATGCTAAGGAACTTGAGATAAGAGTCAGGATGGCTGACATTCAAAGACAATATAGAGAAAAGCTGAAGGAATTGTCTAAATTGAATCGGAAGAAAGACAAGATGAAGATTCCTGGAAGACCGCGCAAGAAGAGACATTCTTCGAAGTGAGTCAAATTCTATACTCTATTATTAAATCATTTTAAATAGTAGATATAACGTAGATATAAATTTTGCTATTTCATATATTTATGTTAGAATGCATATGCTAAAGTATTTTTTTATAGTGTATCATGTATTAAATTGAACTTTTTAAAGTAGTAAACAAGAAAAAAGAAACATAGAATTTCCATTTCTAGCTTTGGGAAAATTTTCCCACTTCATACTTTCACAAACGAAGTCTTATATGAAATTCTTTATACGAGATTAATGTAAAAAGATTTTATTTCACATTATTAACTTCACGTAGGATCGTTCCTTTCTCGTAACGACTAAGACAATTTTTATAGTTTGGAAAAAATATAGTTTGTAAACATATATATATGCAGAATACTTTTCTTACTGCAACATTTCTTGAATAATTTAATGGAAAGCATCTTGATCAAAATTTTAATAGAAAATCATTGAATTACCGTCAAAATGATTAATAAAACATGATTAATAATGTTTACAGTTCCGATATCGGTCTCCTCACATCCCTACCGACGTTACAAGCGACGTCTTCACCCCACAAATCTGCATCGCAATCGTCGGACGGAGCTCCGCAGCCATTAGCTTCAGCTGTCCTAGCTATGTAACGTGAATTTGGTAGAACTGGGTGAACAAATGAGCCACATTAAATTACTGGATAGTATACCAAGTATTCCTATGCCCGTTGCACCAGTTGCTTCGCCAATCACAGTACAACCATCAAACAAATTGCCGCAAGAGGACGACGAGAAAAAGGCCGGCCGGGAAAATCCAACATAAAATATGAAAAAAAGAAAACAACAAGAAAACTCAGAAGCAGACTATTAAATAATCAAAAATAACAGAACTTCAATAGCTTATATTTGTAATTATAATTCATAATTTTAGAAGTTAGGACAATTCTGTTATTTTTGACAAAATTAGATACCAAATTAAAACGCAAGGAATTGTTAAAAACGAAAGAAATATGAAAAAAAATAAAAAAGAATTATTTTAATGATGAAAAATTACTTATCTGTAATGCTGAAATTAAAAATGTATATAATGTATATATAATAATAATAATATATATATGTATCATATCATGTATTATATAAATTTTAATATATATATATAAACATAATATAATATATCATATATATATATATAACATGTATATTAATCATATTGTAATGATAATTAAGATTTTTATCAATATATTTCATATATATGATTTTTTATTAATTTTATTAATTCTTAAATTTCGAATATTTCTATGACATCAGTTTATGGTATCAGTTGGGGAGCATGAGGCGGGCATGGGTTTTCGGGCCGTAGGACCACGTCCCGGGAAACCCCGATAGATCTGATGCTCTCTTACAGTCGGGTGGCAGCAGGTCGGTGCCTCTGGCGCCCGTCAATTTTGCCGATCCGATGCGGAGAGTTTCGGAGAAGTTGGTGGGCCCATGACGGTCAAGACCACTCACCTCACCTTCTTGTGGGGCTCCCCATCGCCCTGCACCGGCTTTGACCGGGGCAGGGTGCGAAAGAGTGAGTGGCACCAGGACGGACTTTGTTGACGACCGCGGCGACAACAAATTATATATTACTATGGATTGCGACCTCAAAAGAAAAATGGTTTACGGTGCAGGGGAGGGATATCCCAGTACCGGCGCAGCGGTGGGTAGTCAAGTGGGCTCACCTGCGTCGTCATCTCACGACCACGGCCGTTCGGGGGTGGACCGCCAGGCCCCCGGATGTGTTTTCACGTCTGGCGAGGCGGGAAGCAGTAGTACGGAGATTCACAAGGAACCTCCGAGAAGAATGACAAGAGCATCGCGGAGAACCACGGGCGGAACGGACGGCGTCTTCCTCGCACCGGCCGCGGTAACGGGCCTCGCGCCGGTAAGGGCGCTACGAACGCGGATGAGGTCCGATGACGAGGATTCGGTCGCCTCTTTCGCGTCGCGATCATCCCTGGGATCGACTGTCTCCGGGTGGGGGGGGGGGGGGGAAGAGAAGGCGCATTATGACGCTGACCCCGGAAATCTCTGTGGATTTGGCACTGGATATACGGATGAGCTCGGCGGCAGACGTGAGCGCCGAGTTCACCAGGCAGATGTCAAAGATCTTGCGGGTGGCGGCGGTATCGAACCTGAAGGGAGCCAGCATTAAGGACCTAAAGGACGCGGCGACCTACGTCGCCGCCGCATGGAGGGAGCTTAACCTGCAGAGGGCTGAGGTGGTCCACAGCGATAGCTCCACGGCCGCCAGGCTCGCGGAAGCAAGGCTGACCGTGTTGGAGGAGGAAAACGCGGCCTTGCGTAAAGAGATAACGAGGCTGGCCGCTCGCACCCACGAGTGCCTACGGTGCAACGGTCGGGCTATTGAGTCCGGCCACCCTCCGCGGGAGGGTAAACAAGAAGGCGCGCGTCTGGACGCCCTAGAGAAAAAGATGAACGAACTCGGTCCCTCCATCATGAGGGCAATCGAGGAACGGTTCGGGGGCCAAAGACCGCGGAGCCCCGAACCTCGGCGCAAGGCGGACCAACCCGCTGCCCCACGCTTCACCCAAGCCACAATGCTCCCGAGGGAGCAGGAGGGTGGCGAATGGAGGGTGGTGGAAAGACGGCCGCGGAAGAAAAGGGCCGCAAGGAAGGAGGAGAAAAAAGAGGGAATGCCTGCTGCTCCTTCGTCAAGACTAACGGGCGCACGGAAGACGGGCGCCGCACTAGTGACTAAGAAAGGAACGGCGCAGGCGACGAAAACGGCTGCGCTCCCCCGCGCACCGCGTACGTCCGCGGTGACGTTGACTATCAACGAGGGGGTTAAGACATCGTACGCTGATATTCTCGCGACGGCGCGACAGGAGGTCCCGCTTGCGGAGATCGGCGTCGAGTCCCTGGGAATGAGGAAATCGATGACCGGGGGTATAATTATCCGGCTCCCCGGCGACAGAGACAGAGGAAAGGCGTCGCGATTGGCGACGCGTCCGGCCGAGGTGCTGGACCCGGCCGCGGTGAGAGTAGCGGCGCCGAACAGGACGGCGGAGTTGAGGGTGGCCGGGATAGATATCTCGGTCGCTAAGGAGGAGCTGCGGCAGGCGCTGGCCTCAGCGGCGGGATGCGGCAGCGCGGAGGTGCAGGTCGGAGAGATCCGTACCACCAGATACGGCCTTGGGGCTGCATGGGTAAGGTGCCCAGTCACCGGAGCCCGGAAATTAGCCCGGGACTGGAAAGTAGCTCTGGGCTGGTCCACGGCGAGGGTCACGGCTATCACGAAGAGACCCTTGCAGTGCTTTAAGTGCCTGGAGCTGGGACACGTGCTGGTAACCGGCACGTCCAACGTGCATCGCGGGCATCTGTGCTACAGGTGTGGCGTTAGCGGTCATCGTGCCAGGGGGTGTCCTGCCTCCGCGCCCAAGTGCCCGTTGTGCGAGTCGCTGGGGGCGCCAGCCAACCACAGGATGTGCGGGGCGGCATGTGCTCCGCCGAGAACTAAGAGGAAGCCACCTATCCGCGAACCGACCGCGGAGGTAACGCAAGAGGGGAGCACCTTCGAACATCCAGCGGTGGATGGCCGGGAGGAGGCCATGGAGGTGATTGCGTGATTTTAACCGTCTCCTGCAATGCGACTTGGGCAGATCGATAAGGGCGCATGACCTGCACCTCCAGACCATCCGTGAGGGAGAGTTCGCCCTTGCGACAGTGGCCGAGCCGTATCGCGTCCCTGACGCTCCCAACTGGATCGGGGATTTGGACGGACTGACGGCCGTAACTTGGACGTCGACCCTGGGCGCCTTTGGCGCCCTGCTAGACCGTGGCAGCGGCTACGTCGCGATCGTATGGACAGGAATAGCGGTGGTGGCGGTTTACGTCTCCCCCAACAGCGGCCTGGCCGCGTTCGGAGACTTTCTAGACGATGTCGGTGAATGTGTCAAAAGGTGCTTTCCCCGCCAGGTGCTGGTCCTCGGGGACTTCAATGCTCACTCGACGCAGTGGGGGAACTCCGCGACGAACACCAGAGGAAGATGGCTGACAGACTGGGCTGCGGGACTCGGACTCCTGCTGGTAAACAAGGGTACGGCGAGCACCTGCGTGGCGTGGAGGGGGTCCTCCGTGGTCGACATCACGTGGGCCACCTCGGAGCTGTACCCGAGGATCCGTGACTGGAGAGTGGCCGAGGGAGTCGGGACCCTGTCCGATCACCTCTACATATTTATGGAGGTGGTCTCGGAGGACGTGGACGAAAAGAACAACCAAGTCGCCCGAGGTGGTGCGAGCCGCTCCGGCCCATCACAACCTCCCAGATGGCGCCTGCAGGAGCGGGACAGGGAGATGTTGCGGGCGGCAGCCATCGTCTCGGCGTGGAGCTGGGACACCAAAGGGACGACCAGTCTGGGAAGCGTCGACGAGGAGGCGGAGATCCTCCAAGGATACATGTGCGCGGCGTGCGACGCCTCGATGCCGCGCTCCGTCCCTGGCGGTGGACGCAACCGCTGCGTTCACTGGTGGATGCCGGAGATCGCGGAGTTGCGGGCGAGCTGCGTGCGGGCACGCAGAAGAGTTTTGAGGGCCCGTCGTCGTAGAAGGACGCGAGACGAGGAGGAGATCTCCCGCTGCTACGGGGTCTACAGAGAGGCGAGACGGACTCTGCAGCGGGAGATCAAGATCGCGAAGGCTCGGTCTTGGAAGGAGCTGATCGAGGCGGTTGAGTCAGACCCGTGGGGGCGGCCGTACAAGGTGGTAACGAGGAAGTTACGACCCGCGGCCGCCCCGCTGACCACTAACATGAATCCGGTACTGCTGACCAAGGTCATCGGGACGCTGTTTCCGCGTCAGGACAGCGACGCGGGGCGGTCGGGATCGTCCCCCTCCACCGGCAGGGGCGTGACGTCGTCAACAGCAACGGCGGCGACGACGTCGACGGAGCGGAGCGAGGAGCTGCAGGTCACTCAGGAGGAGCTTCTCGCGGCGACTAAGAAGATGGCGTCCCGGGACGTGGCACCGGGTCCGGACGGAGTTCCGGACCGATTCTGGGTGGAGACGATGGAGGTGGTGGCCCCTCGCGTGCGGCATCTGTTCACCCGATGCCTGAGGGAGGGCATCTACCCGCGGATGTGGCGGACGGCGAGATTGGTCCTGCTGCGAAAGGAGGGTCGTCCGTCGGACTCGCCGTCGGCGTACAGGCCGATATGCCTGCTGGACGAGATCGGAAAGTTCTTCGGGAGGGTGATCGCCGCCCGTCTGTAGGCCCATATCTCGGAGCGGGTTCCCGGATGGCACAACAGTCAGTACGGCTTTCGCCGGGGTCGCTCCACGGTGGATGCTGTGAAGCGGGTGAGGAGCATGGCGGAGGACATGGTTTCCCGCTACGGAACGGCGGTAGCGGTCTCCCTGGACGTCAGCAACGCCTTCAACTCTATCCCCTGGGCGAGGATAGTGGAGGCTCTGCGACACTTCGAGGTGCCGGCGTACCTGGTTGAGGTCATCGGAGCCTACCTGAAAGATAGGTGGATCACCTTCACTGGGAGGAACGGGGAAGAGAGAAGACGTGTGGAGCGCGGCGTCCCGCAGGGTTCGGTGCTAGGAACGTTCTTGTGGATCACGGCCTACGACTCCGTCCTTCGATGCCCGATGCCCCCGGGCACGGGCTTGGTTTGTTACGCCGACGATACATTGGTGCTAGCCGGGGGACGGTGGTGGAGTGAGATCGTGATTCTCACGGAAGACGCTGTGGCATGCGCGGTGCACGCTATTCAGCGACTGGGATTGAGCGTGTCGCCGGCCAAGTCGGAGGCCCTATGGTTCTTCGACCGCCGCCGCAGGGGATCCCCTCCCGATGGTTTGTCCATGGCCATAAATGGCGAAGCGGTGCCGGTGAAGTGTCGTATGAGGTACCTGGGCCTCACCATCGACAGTCGGTGGACGTTCGGACCGCATTTCGAGCTCCTGGTCCCGAGGGTGACGGCCGCAGCCAACGCCTTGTGCGGCCTTCTTCCGAATATAGGCGGAGCAGGGTCGGGAGTCCGCCGACTCTACGAGGGAGTGATCCGGTCTCGGGTCCTCTACGGGGCACCGGTGTGGGCCCAAGATCTGATGGCCAACCGGCGCAGTCGTACCCTGGTGAGGAGAAAAAAAAGCTGGAGATCTGGGAGCGGTGGCGCTCCCAGCTGATGGAGGAGGACGCCAGGCGGCCACACCGAGCCGTCCGCGCCGTGCTTCCCAATTGGGAGGCTTGGAGAGATCAAGGCGGGGTTCCGCTCACATTCAGGACGACACAGATGCTCAGCGGACACGGGGTCTTCGGTGAGTACCTGCTGAAGATCGGGCGGGAGGTGACGTCCACCTGTCACCACTGCGGGGAAGAGGAGGACACGGCGCAGCACACGCTGGAGTTCTGTCCAGCGTGAGCGGAACCGCGGCGCGTCCTGCAGCTCGACATCGGCGAGAGGTTGGCTCCGGAAGCGGTCGTTGAGGCCATGCTCCGAGGGCCCCGGGAGTCCGCACCTACTGCGAGGATGTTATGCAAAGAAAGGAGCGGGCAGAAAGAGACCGGGAGAGAAGAGCCGATCCCAGTAGATCGTCGCATCAACGTCGCAGGGGCTCCGTACGACGTAGGGGCGCGGCGCCACCGTCGCTGCCCCGGGTGCGTCAGGCTAGTGGACGTAGCGCTAGGAGGAGTGGTTCCCCCTAGCTTTCCAACTCAAGCCGGGACGCCTCCCTAGACAACTACAACGGCAGGGAGATAGACGACGAGGTTGCAGTCGGTAGGGATTCGCAAGAGACACCGGGTGCACCTCTGAACGTCGGGATGACCACCGTGGGGTTTTAGTCGGTAAGAGTCCGACACTACACGGTCGTTGCTGCGCAGCGCCGAGTGTCCATGAGGATTTCCCCACGATAAAAAAAAAAAAAGTTTATGATATCAGTTAAGTTCAGTACCACTAAATTAGTTAATAAAAAAGAAAGAATACGTTGTCAAGCTCAATATGGGATATCTCCCGATCGATCAGACAGGAATGTATTTTTAAGAAGGGAAATCTCCCTATTCGTAAGCTAAGATTTAAATGCATGAAACTGAGGAGACTATAATATATATGTACAAATAAAGAATCTTTTCCCAATAAAGACCGCGGCACCACCACCGCCACCACCGTCATAGAAGCGCGCGGCGAAGGAGCTGTCAGCTGAGGAGGGTCTGTGTCCCCGCTCAGACTCGCACGGCGGCCCAGGGAACGTGGCACTAGGGGGTAAGTGGTCTTTTATCGAAGAATGGACATCTTCAAGCAAAAGTGAGTTTTGCTTCTAGCTTTGTTTATTAGATGCTTAAGATATATAGCATACACTATATCTATAAAACATATGCAACACAGAGAGACGCGGTCGCGAGGAAAACGCGTCAGCGAGAGGCGTAAATTCTCGCTACGATTCGTATAATCGACACCGCCAAATAGTCGTTCCTCTTGTTTCGATTATGATAACAAGGGTAGTTCAATGAATTTAACACTGTGTTAACAGGTTAATATAGCTTGTATTTTTAACAATAAATTAAGTAATAATAAACGCTCCACTAATTATTTAGCGATGAATACAGTTAATGCGTTACAGAAATTCGACTCGATATTTGGTATTTCTCGATATTCGTTAGACTAAGCGACTTTGTTCGTCAGAGCTCTCGATGTATGCAGTTAGACTTTTCAAATGAGACCGATTGCCCTTCGACCGATTCCTTATCTTTCGGGGAGACAACCCCCACTACGCTCGAATCACGCCACCGCTCGCGCCGATGATCACGTAGGCCGACTTCTTTGTGAGAATAAAATAACGGACCGAAATCGACGTTTCTAGAACTCGCTGCTTGGTGACGACTATGCGCTCGTCGATACATTGTATGTTTTTCGTCGAGCAGATAAGGCGATCCGTCTGCGACGCTGTAGGACCGCGAGCGACGGTTAGAAATGCGATCTATACTAAGCCTCGTGGCGTAACATTATATGTTATTAATTTATACAGTATTATGCGATAACCTATGACGTTATATTGTATTACGATATACCGTATTACGTTGTATAGTATAACGTTACAAGATATTACGCTTTATCGTATACGTTATATATTATAACGTTATATGGTATTCCGTTATAACGTATTCCGTTATAACATATTACGTTATATAGTATAACGAAATAAGGTATTACGTTATAACGTAATACGTTGTATAGTATAGCGTTATATTGTATTACGATATAACGTATTACGTTATATAGTAAAACATTACAAGGTATTACGCTTTATTGTGTTACTTTATATAGTATTACGCGGTAACGTGTTACGTTTTATACTATTCGGCGATAACGTATAATGTTATAAGGTATTACGTTATAACTTATTATGTTATTTAGTATAACGTTATATGGTATTATGTTATATCGTATTACGTTATATAGTATACCGTTGTATGGTAATACGTATATAACGTGTTACGTTAAACAGAGAAGGAAGGCGACCCCGTCAAAGTGGTTCGCCGAAGAGAACCGATACGACGCTGCGAGACCGTGGCACCACCATTATCGCCGTCATAGAAGAGCGCCGCGAAGGAGCAGTCAGACTGAGGAGGGCCACCGCTCAGACTCGCACGTCGGCCCAGGGAATGCGGCACTAGTTTTGGAGTGGTAGATGAGTTGGGGGGGGGGTGGTTGGCAAATGGAAAATTTCGGGGGTAACAACCTCCGGCCGTGTGTCCGATTCTTAAACACTTGGGTCACATCGGTTTCACGTGATCGTCTAATGGTCGGCTAGATGACGGAGCAAAAGTTTGCAGTCGTGGGTCGGTAATATTTTGCTTGAGTGCTGGTATGGTGTTGTGATATTGGTTCCTTGGGCGGTTGGCCACAAGATTAACTTCCCGTAGCCATTGTTCTCTATCAGCGGCTAGTTGTTGGGCAAGGTTCAGGTTTTTCGGGTCGCTAACCACTACCATCTGTCCTATTTCATATCGTAGGTTGAGTTAATATGTTTTAAGCGCCTCGCGTTCTCCAATATCTATAGCTATGCGTCGTTCGGTTGGTATACGATTTTCGTTTTGAACTGCGTAATTCAGTTCATTGAGCTGTTGTCGGAATCCAGAATTGAAAGTTTGTACACTTTCTGTTGCCCCTTGTTTTAAATTCTTTAGTTCGTCCCTACAATTGCTGATAGTTGTTGGTGTTTACACATGTTGTCTCAAGCACGAATACAAGTCTTCGAACGAATCAATTTTTAGATATCGTATATTTCTTTTTGCGTCATCGGTAATTCTTTGGATCTGTATGACGTCTAATAATAGCTCTCTGTTACTTGCCTTACATCTGGCTCTTGCTTTGCGGACCGATGAGATGAAATCTTCAACGCCTACGTCATCTCAACCCCGTAGTGTCTCGATAGTTTGTATGGCCTTGTCTGCGTCGAGCCCTTGGTCTTCGTTGTGGTCGTTTCTTTGTCTAGTGGTAACGTGATTAATTCGTTGTCTTCGTGAAATATTTGGTTCGTCGGTTTCGTCGTCTGTCATATGGTCAACACCGATTGTCAAAGGCGTGCTCGTGAGCGGTTGGTCAGTTTCGGTGTCGTACCTTAATTCCATAGCATTTGCAGGACCTCGTATTTCTTTGGCTCGACTTCTATCACTAGTTTCCGCGAATCTTTTTATACTGTTAATATTCTGATCCGTATTACTTCTAAAGTTTCCGAACTCGTGAGTCAGACTTTGAAGTTGTTCGAGGATAGTCATAATTGATTCACTTTGCTTTGCCGTTCTCATGTCAGTTGGATTCATCTTGATAGACGCGATATTTTCAGAAGAGTCACTATCTTCAGAACGTATTTCGGGTTCAGGATTTCGGTAATATGCGAAAGCCAGCTTGTAGATCCTTCTTTTGATCAAGGAGGTGACCGTGGTCCTTCGCTGTAGAATCCGTAGAGTTCCCGTTGAAGTATCCTCTTGATGCGATGAATGGATCCTGGCAAGGATCGCCAATTTTGTCACGTCGGAGACACAAAAGATCGCGAAATTATCGGATCGCCGGTGATCTCCTCGCGTCGCGGCACGAACGAAATGATTCTTTCACGAATAGGGCGAAGAAAGTAGAACTTAGTATGCGAAAATGAGATTTATTGCAGAAATCCAACAGAGTGACGGTTACAACAGCGTGGTTCGGAATAGCTAGCTGGAACAGATAGCTTCGAGATGCTACGACAGACTGTTTTAGCGCTGGTTTGGGAAGGTCCCTCTACCGAGGATCTAGTCCCTTTGGAGGGGGTCTCTTTAGTCTATTGTTTCAACAGATGTGGCATGCAGGGTGTTCGGTCTATCTGGTTACTGAGCGGATGGTTTCCTTGAGTGTGTGACACTAGCAATGTTATCTTGAGAGTAAGAGAACGCCGGAGTCAACGTCGCACATGTACCGCTTACGATCTGTCATCGACGCATTCTTTTGTCTATGCGCTATCGATGGCCTCAGCGCTTGAGAAAACCGAAGACCAGATGTAGAGTTTTCTTAGAAGTGGCGATCACTTCAACATGATCAATGTTTAATTCTAAAAAAAAAAAAATTTTCAGTGAAACTTAAGGTCTATCTAACAGAATGTACAGCAAATTGTCCGATCAAAATATTCGTCGTTGCCTTCTATTCACACTTTCAACCATGTTTCAGGCAAGTGATGAATTCCGTCACGCAAGAATCCAATCATCAAGTCATTTTTCTATCTCATTCGCTAATTGGAACTAGATATATTGGATATGATATGTTCTATCGAACCGAACGGGTAATAGTCCGATTTATAAAGACGTTATAATTAAAATTAAACACATAATGTGTTTTGTCACGTAGCAATCTCACAGAACATTTATCTTTGTCAGTGCCTTGATTATTGGGCATTGATTAAAGACTTGTGTCTTTTAGAGTTATAGAAAACAACGACGAATGGTTTGAAAATTTGTTTTTTAAAATGAACTTTGAGCCTAATACATAATTACTTTCATATGACCATTTACCATAACGAATAAATTCTAGTAAATTTAAAATAGTGTTTGCAAAATCATTTTTTCCCGCTTTTCAATTTATGGTGTTGATCAAATAATTTATATTTTTACTTAATTCTATTTTGTACATTTTGTACATTTTTAGTTTGCCTTTGTGTTCTCTTGTGTTTTTACGTTTATTTTGAAAGATCGTTGTGTCTGGATTAGATACTGATTGCTGTCATATTCTTTAATTGAATGCGATGTTCGCGATGGATTTATCACATGGCGAGGCTTTTGGAAATTCAATTAAACTTCTAGTTTCCAAATCCGAATGTGTAGTATTAATTGTTTCAAATATCTTTTCTTGTCTTATTGCTTTTATTAGTGAGCAGCATGATATTGGATTTAGCTGGTACTTTGATTCATCATTCAGTTGGAGTTTTAAATTAATATAGGTAATATAGGTGTTACGACCGTTCGCGGAGAGACGCGGTCGCGAGGAAAACGCGTCAGCGAGAGGCGTAAATTCTCGCTACGATTCGGCTAATCGACGCCGCGAAATAGTCGTTCCCCGTGTTTCGGTTAGGATAACAGGGGTGGTTAATTGAAATTAACACTGTGTTAACAGGTTAATATGATAGATATATTCAACAATGGTTTATACAATATTATGAGCGTCACAAGTATTTGACGATGAGTACAGCTTATGCGTTACAGAAAATGTGACCCGATTTGACGATATCTCTCGATGAGATAGTTGGACTTTGCAAACGAATTGATTTGAAGGTAGAACCGTGGTAGACTTATTGACTGTTCGGAAGACGAAAATGAACTCCTCGGTTACAGATTTCGAATGAGACTGATCGGGTAGAGTGTTCGATTGAGACTCCTCCTTAGACCGATTCTTTGTCTTTCGGGGAGACGACCCCCCATATGCTCGGATCACGCCATCGCACGCGCCGATGATCACGTAGGCCGACTTCTTCGTGAGAAAATAACGGTCCGAGATCGACGGTTCCAGAACTCGTTATTTGGTGACAAATATGCGCTCATCGATACAATGTATATTTTTCGTCGGGCAAATAAGAGGATGTATCTGCGACGCTGGAGGACCGCGAGCGACGGTTGGAAATACGATCTCTGCAGAGCCTCGTGGCGTACTCCCCCCGTTGAGAGGGTACCGATCAAGGAATGTGGGAATGTCGTGAGGTGGATCTCTCGTCAGACTTCGTTGCTGTTGGGTGTTTCGGAGTCATCTGTCGTCGATCTGCTCGGTAGTGGTACCATCCGCTTGACGCTCCGATCCAGTGTGCTTGTTGCTGTTCGTACGGTAGCCGTCCGTATGATGCCGTCTGCGCCGGGTTGGACCTTGATGATTCTGCCCAATGGTCATCGCATTGGGAGAACGTTGTCTTCTATGAGGAGGACGATGATGTCTTCTAGTATGCCGGAACTGCCCTTGCTCCCTTTGGTTCGTATGTTCAGCTCGTGTGGATATTCTTCATGCTAGCTGGAGAAGGTTGGTTGGAGTATCCCTGAAAACTCGATCTCCCAAACCTGTTAGTCTTCGTTGAGGAAGTGTCTCGGAGTAAGGATAAGGAGATCGTTTCGATCTGGATATATCGGAGTTGTCGGTGTGGAGCTGAGGAGTGATTTGATCAGGATGGCAAGTGTATTTCGAATTTGAACAGTATGAAGTTTGTTACCGACGACACGTCTGAGATGTCGTTTGAAGAGTTACTGTTAGCTTCCACAGTCCATTGAAGTGAGGGGAGTTGAGAGTTGTGAAGTGCCATTCGATCCATCGGTCGGCTAGAAAGACTGACCTGTCGATGAGCGATGAATCTTCCCAGAGCCGCAACGAAAACCTCGCTTATGAGATCGTTGACCAGCCCGATGTGGATTGCCTTAACTGCAAGACGCATAACTTGGATACGAATATCTGTATTCTGCGGTGGTTGCGATCCTTTCGCTCTTTGACGTAAACAGATTTGCAATAGGTGATTCCGAGGTTGATGGATGGGCGAGATTCCATTAGTGGAGTACGGATTGCACCTGAAAATTACTGAGTTATAGTAATTTGACAAGTTTGTTGTCCATGTCCTGTTCGGGCACTCCTTGTAGGCTCGATCGCTGTGGTCCTCGTCGTTGTTTAGGAATTTGCGGTTGTATTTTCCGGCCCCGGAAGTGTCGTTATATGCCTTGATCCTGTAGGTATCGTGAAGCACCTCTGCCCAGGAAGTGTCATGGAACTCCTCTGCCCAGGACGTGTCTTGGAACACCTCTGCCCATGAGGTGTTGCTGAACGGAATTCCTGTGTTGCCTGATGCTGAGTCGTCCAACACGATGCGGAGTTTTGTAGTTGATTGGGAGGTTGGGCTCCCCCCGATGATCCGCCCGAATCGCGCTCTCTTAGTGATGATCCTT
This sequence comes from Bombus fervidus, assembly GCF_041682495.2. Lineage (NCBI taxonomy): Eukaryota > Metazoa > Arthropoda > Insecta > Hymenoptera > Apidae > Bombus > Bombus fervidus. The sequence continues at coordinate 43,675 of NW_027212618.1, read as the reverse complement.
GGCGGAGAATGAGCGTTGGGCGTCGTGACGCTGGACGTCGTAACTGTGACTAGCCTTGGTATCGGAGAATATGTTGGCGTTATTGGAGCCAGGGGTGACTCCAGTGAGATCTTCGTGGTTTTTTCCCGAGACTTGTCCGATGCAGCAATCTGTGGGCTCAGTGGATAAGTATTGAAAACTGATGGTGTCGTTTGACAACTAATAATCTCATTTGAGGAATTCGTTACGGTGGTGACAACGTGATGATTATTCCGCTTCGGATAATTCGCAGATGTGGCCCCTTTTGGAAATGGCGAGGGTGGCATCTTCGTTTTATGTTCAAGAAAAGGATTCTCCGATATGATACTCCTGCTCTCAGATGATACAGGTAACGTGCTGTAAGACAGACTGAACATTGAGATGCTGATTGAAGAGGAAATGTTCCTAGAGAATCCTATCGTGGATTTCGAAACCCCTGCTGTTGGCCCTGATTCGAAATTGACTCTGTTGTCCTGAACGGGATTCAGTTTTTTCCGGTCTAGAGGATCGCGAGAGGTTGTCTTCAATTCGCGTGTTGGCGAAGAGTTGCGAGTGTCAGAGGTTGTCTGATTCAAGGCGCTTGCTGGCGTTGAATCAGATGGTTCAGATAATGATAATGCGAAATTGTTTGTCGTCGAATCGTATGTAAGCGATGAGCAGCGAACGTTCGAAGTTGTCTGATTCACGGCGTTTGGTAGCGTTGAATCAGATCGTTCAGATAATGATGACGCGAGCTTGTTTGTCGTTAGGTCGCGTATTGGCGATGAGTTGCGAACGTGAGAGATTGTCTGATTCACGGCGATCGGTAACGTTGAATCAGATTGTTCAGGCAGAGACGTTGCTACCGTAATTGTCGTCCGGTCGCGTATTGACGATGAGCGGCGGACGTTAGAAGTTGTCTGATTTAGTCATTGTCTCCCTTGTCGTTGAGGATTCGGCGTTGAATTTGATTCGGTTTCCCTTGTTCGTATCGAGCGGGACTCGCGTTTGGGAGAAGTTCTGGGAGATGATCGGCGAGATATTGAAGGAGATTCTCGGCGTGACGACGGAGGAGACGATCGGCGAGATGATCGGGGAAATGATTCGGATCGTCTCGAGTGACGCGACGAACGCGGTGTCGGAGAACTAGGTGGTGATCGTCTGCCTGATGATCGGTCGCTCGACGAATGACTGCTCGATGATCGGCTGCTAGATGATCGTGATTTCTCAGAACTCTGATCTCGATGAAGATAAGTATGATGTCGTAATCTACATATGCGACATGAACCGGCGGAACATTGAGCCACGGAATGACCTTTACTCAAGCAATTGGTACAGAGCGATGCTCTTTTGGCGGTTTCAATGCGATTTTTGATTGATTTTGCCTTGAAGACATTGCAATTCCAAATTTCGTGTGATCCTTGGCAAGTAGGACACACCAACGTTCTCTGTGTAGTGATGAATGTGTGAGTTCGCGGCGCGGTTTGTCGTTGCCGATCATGTGATTCGGATGCCCTCTTTTTTGCGATTTTGGTGTAGCTTATTCTATCCCCGTTTGTTCGTGTTTTCAGAAATTCTAGTAAGTGTGTGTATGACGGCATCCCTTTGTCAGGCAAAGTGCGTTGCCATTTATGAATGATGGCTGATGGTAGTTTCCAGGTGAATAATCTGAGCAGAACTACGTTTGAGGTAATTGGTTCACCTAGTCTTTCTAAGGCTTGAAGATTAATCTTAACTGTTTCGATAAAGTCATCTATTGCTTCGGGTGTCTCTACGGTTATTTCCGGATAATCAAGTATCAGATCCCAATGGCGCATGCAAACCTGACGGTGGCAGTCAAATTTATTTTTAAGAGTATCGAGAGCAATCGGATAATTTAGTTCTGTAGTGTCCAACGATTGGATAGTCCGCGCGGCCTTTCCAGTCAACGATGTTCGAAGGTACTGGAATTTTTGGACGGGTGTCAATTGTTCGCTTCGATCAATTGTGGACAAGAATGAATCATAAAAAGAATGCCAATTTTCCATAGTCCCGTCGAACGTGGGTAGGTGCATTTCTGGTAGTTTAATCGCAGCCGCCTCGGCGATATTGGATGAGTCGCGAATTGGCGGTGTCGACGTTGATGCGGGTGTATTGGTCATGAGCTTGGATATTCGTACTATCAGATTGAAATATGTTGATTCAAGTTCGGGATCGCGTGGGTTTGCCTCCTCGCCTAAATCTTGTAGTTGGTCTTGAAATAGTCGATATTGTTTCCACGCGTCTTCGACCCATGCCTGGTGGACAGGTAAACTGGACTTGTCCTTTTGATCGCATTGTTCGTATTCGTCGAGTCGTTTGGATGCGGTAGTAAATCGACCAATTTGGTAACCTCGTCTCCGGCGCAAGTTGGCAATATGGTCGGTGGTTTCCATTTTTATAGCGGTTTGTAAAGACAATGCAATGAACGAGCTTACCTTCTGGCTGTGAATTTACTGTTGCTCGTCACCGTGTGTTGTTGGCGTGAGGTTCTGTGATTGCGTTCTTCAATCACCGGGTTTTTCCTCCTCAGGATTGACGGCCCTGGCGGTACTGACTTCGCTGGGGTGGTAACGCTTCCGCTGCTGGTTATGTTGGATTCACGTGGCACTGTCTGGTAGTGGGTGTCACTGGTGTGCACTTTTCACTTACCACTGAATCCGGCTCGAAGGACCAATTGTTACGACCGTTCGCGGAGAGACGCGGTCGCGAGGAAAACGCGTCAGCGAGAGGCGTAAATTCTCGCTACGATTCGGCTAATCGACGCCGCGAAATAGTCGTTCCCCGTGTTTCGGTTAGGATAACAGGGGTGGTTAATTGAAATTAACACTGTGTTAACAGGTTAATATGATAGATATATTCAACAATGGTTTATACAATATTATGAGCGTCACAAGTATTTGACGATGAGTACAACTTATGCGTTACAGAAAATGTGACCCGATTTGACGATATCTCTCGATGAGATAGTTGGACTTTGCAAACGAATTGATTTGAAGGTAGAACCGTGGTAGACTTATTGACTGTTCGGAAGACGAAAATGAACTCCTCGGTTACAGATTTCGAATGAGACTGATCGGTTAGAGTGTTCGATTGAGACTCCTCCTTAGACCGATTCTTTGTCTTTCGGGGAGACGACCCCCCATATGCTCGGATCACGCCATCGCACGCGCCGATGATCACGTAGGCCGACTTCTTCGTTAGAAAATAACGGTCCGAGATCGACGGTTCCAGAACTCGTTATTTGGTGACAAATATGCGCTAATCGATACAATGTATATTTTTCGTCGGGCAGATAAGAGGATGTATCTGCGACGCTGGAGGACCGCGAGCGACGGTTGGAAATACGATCTCTGCAGAGCCTCGTGGCGTAACAATAGGTCTTAAATTCATACGTTTAATTTGAATTAGAAGATCGACTTACGATTTTGAACTAGAGAATATACGATTCTTTATTGATCAGATTTTTCTAATATATGTCGTATGCGTTCTAAAAAACGCTATGTTGTTAACCTTTTCAAACATTGATCTCTCAATAAATTTTTAATCTTCTAATTCGAAATTCATTAAAAAAAAATATTCATCGATGTTTACTTACTAATTCACATATCTATAAAATTATTTTTCAAAATTGCTTTTTAAATTATATTCTATATCATCAATAATATATATCACTTCGCAAACGAATCGATTAATACCAAATATCTTTTCTTGGAATTAAATACGAAATAGAAATCGACGTTTCGACGCAGTTTCGTTGAAACGTATACATTTTCGAACAGCGTGGAGCGCGATTTCGGGTGGAATTTCGCTGCTGTTCGGAAGCCTGGCCGACCTCCCTCGGTGACCGAGTGACAGAGACGCGAAAAATCCTTCGGGCGCGTTTCGTGTCTGGTAAAAAATGGTTTTTAATTTGGCCCGACAGCGAAGTATCGGGAAGTCCTTGCCGAGGATTTGAGGAAAGATTTGAAATTTGCGGGCAATATGGAATACGAGAATGGAAACGCTGTTGTAGAGATTTTATCGTAGACGCTACAAAAACGTATGGATTTCCCATTCGAACGAAGAGTGCGAGTTGTACGAATCTTTTTTCCCCCGCTATTTTTCCTTTTCGTAGAAATTTATTTTATACACCTTTGTATCGCACGAAAATTAAGATCTCCAATGGAATTTTCGAATATGCAAGAGATAGAACCAGAGTAATTATAAATGATCGCAATTGAATTGCGATTCAATGATTGAATCGCATATATCGTTAAATTGGATACTGAATCAAAGAGAATTCTTGTTCACGTAATAAAGGTTCTGCACTTGATAAATTTTTCGCATTTGTATGAAACTATATTAAATTATGAATGTTTTTAGCGAGATACTATATTGCAATTTCTTTGAAAATTTAAAATTTGAAAGTCAATGTTAATTAGGATTAGTTAAATAAAAATTTAACAGAAGTAAATTTCATTAGAGTAAAGATATCTTATCTTGAGAAAGTTCATAATATTTAACTTGACACTTTAATTTCAATTCATTAATCTTGTAATTCACTAAATTATGCTATAGCGATGCCAATGGAACCAGTTGGTTTTCCCCAAATGGGCGTTGGTCTCCAAGGTGGTTTACAGCAGGTCAGGGACCCAACTACAGGTCACCTTCTTCTCATCCATGCTGCTGGTATGTTTGATGGAAAATATACATTAAATAGAATGTAACAATTGACATAAGAATAATTGAGTATACGTATGAATGTTAAAAAGAGTTCAGTTTCTCGAATAATTTAACACGAGGCTTCTAACACGCAAACTTGATTAGAGATCTTTTGAAAAACTAATAATAATTTTCTATAAAATTTAATCGATTTTAAAAACGCATAAAAACAAAAATACCAGTGAAACGTCATACCATGCTTCTTTTCCTCTAGAGAAATTAATCTTTTCCAAATATTTGTTATTCAACGATTTTAATCAATGATTCTACATCGAAGTTTCAATTTTTAACTCATAATTCTGAATATTATATAACTGTTGCATAGGAGTTGTTAATTATTTTAAGTATTATCAGGTCTGTGAGTACGAAACCGGAATTTGCCTATAGATGGCCCCAGCTAATAATATAGTTATCACTAAACTGCGTCATTGATGCGAAAACTCTTTGTTGACATCTCACAAACATTTTCGACTCGGAACAATACAAGTTTCATACAACAGCATAGTTTGTAATAGCGTTGAACATGTCGAATTTCGTGCCTGGAAACTACGATTTGCGGATAGCATTGATTTTCTGTTACCATTTGAAGAAAACTGCTGCAGAATCGCATCGAATGCTTGTCGAAGCTTACGGTGAGCATTCTCTTGGTGAATCACAGTGCTTTGGTTTAAAAAATGCAGAAGTGGCAATTTTGACGCGAGGAACGAAGAACGTGGAAGACCACCGAAAAGGTTTCAAGACAGAGAATTGCAAGCATCGTTGGACGAGGATGACGCTCAAACGCAACAACAACTCGCTGATCAATTAAACGTGACGCGAGAAGCCGTCTCCATCCGTTTGAAAGCTATGGGAAAGAGCCAGAAGGTGGGAAAATGGGTTCCACATGAACTGAATGAAAGACAGCAGGAAAACCGAAGAACCACTTGCGAAATGCTGCTCGCCAGATACAAAAGAAAGTCATTTCTCCACCGAATTGCGACTGACGATGAAAAGTGGATATATTTTGAGAATCCTAAGCTCCAGGCGAACCACCGATGTCGACTACGAGACCAAATCGCTATGGACGGAAGACAATGCTCCGTGTTTGGTGGGATCAGAAGTGTATGATCTATTATGAACTGTTCAAACTTGGCGAAACCGTTAATACTGAGCGCTACCGTCAACAAATGATCGATTTGAATCAAGCTTTGCGTGAAAAACGACCAAAATATCAAAAAAGGCAACACAAAGTACTTTTGCTTCATGATAATGCACCATCACATACAGCAAAACCGGTCAAGGAAACGATTGAAGCGTTGAGTTGGGAAATACTTTCGCACGCGGCTTACTCACCAGACTTGGCTCCGTCCGATTACTATTTATTTGCATCGATGGGACACGCATTTTTTGACCAGCACTTCCACTTCATACGAAAATGTACGAAAATGGCTCGATGACTGGTTTGCCTCAAAAGAGCTACAGTTTTCTTGGCGTGGCAACCATCAATTGTCAGACAGGTGGGAAAAATGTATAGCTAGCGATGGGCAATACTTCGAATAAATTATTTTTAATCATTTTCATACAATAAACGTGTATTCTCTATACAAAAATTCCAGTTTCATATTTACATAGCTGGTAAAGGAACTTGAGCCACTGTTGCATTTAATGAAAAAATATAGTATCCGGCTTACATTATCGGGGAATAAATGAATTATAATTCACTGTCATTAATTTCCATTATTTTTATTAGAAGAAGCTCTCAACCGAGAAATGATTTACTTAAAACGTTAAAATTATTTTCGTTTAATAGAGGATTTTAGTCGGAATTTTTAAGCCAGAAATGCGTTAGGAGATTTGATTCTGTAGAAAATGACAGATACCTATGACATAGTTAAATGTGATGCGTGAAACTAAAATACGCGTAAAGTACACAAGCCCGTTCTACGTTTTTCTTTTTTCTTTCCCGTTCGCATATCTATTTCTATGAAGAAAACTCTCTCTGGCGTGTAAACCACAAGTAAATACTTTTGCATAAATTCCTCTTTCGTATAACATGAGTTTTTAACAAACTTGTATAATTACTATTTTCTAATTTTCTTTGCGAATCTATTTCCATATTATATCTTATAATTTAAATATCACTGAACATACATTGAATATAAGTTTATATTCTATATTGAATTTAAAAGCTATATCAATATATCTGAGAATTACAATAGATACCCTCATAATGTATTGTGTCGCGAGCAAAGTAATTTTGAACGTTGCAAGAAAAATTCTGTGGTTGCAGAATGGCAAGTGAATATTTACTTGTTTCTATTGGATATTGAATGCGTTTGTAAATTGCTAACAAATAGTTATATATTAAAATATAACAAAATATATAATACATAATACAAATAAAAAATTTATAGTATAAATATAAAATAAAATATATAATATATATAAATTAATTTAAAAAAATATATATTAGGTAGTCCGAAAAGATTCTTTCGCTTCATAAGGTGATAATAGATGAACAACAATTTCTGTTTTATATTATTTTATTGAATTACGTGTGTTCCATTTCGTTCTATTTCTATTATTATATTCGTGCATAATTCAATAAACTAATAAAAAACAAAAAAAAAAAATTTTTTTTTTCTCAAATCTTACCAACTTACATTCAATTGGTTCGATATTTTTCGCTTAGGTAAAATTCTTTCAGTCGACACCAAATGGTAATTATTGACAGTAGTTTCAAATATTGACTATAGTTTCATGGTATAAGCAGGAACATCCGATAGTAGGACGAAAAGAAGGACATATGCTGCGTACTTTCGGATTTTAGTATGTAAATCCGACGTTGTCCCTCTGCTTCCCCTCTCCTCCACCACCCCCGTCAACAACTCTGCCCTCGAACTGCGGAGGTGTTTTCATACAGATTTCCTCACGTAATAAGAAAACGGCAGAAAAGGATATGTTTAATTTTCTAAGTATTGTAGCTTAGGATTCATGTCAATAAAGGCCATTAACTCTGGTAGAAATTACCTATCCGAAGAAGAGTGCACATATCGTGTGCATGAAAAGGCTAACAATATATTAGGTTGTCCGAAAGGTTTCTTTTGTTTTATTTTCGTCTATATAGACTATCTAAAAATTACACCTAATGCGAGATTTGTTCTAATATTATCATCTTCTAATAATACTATGGCATTCTCATTTATAACAATTTTAAACATTTGATTTAATAGCAAATATAATCGTAACAGAGTTTACGTTTGTTTGATTTTAATGGATTTTAAAATAAAAAGCACGTATCTATTAATGTGAAATTTCTTCCATGATGTTTCAACGCGTTCTTTAGTACATTTAATTGTTAGAATTAAAGATTTCAGAGGTAAGGGTTAAAATTTTTAATTAATTTAAAATCAGAAACATTGCATAATTAATCTCTCTTCTAAAGATTCTTCAAATTTCGTACATATCATAGAACAACAACAAAAATATTTCTTTCCTACCTTCATTTTCTTCCTCATGTTTTCCCTTTCGATTCGAGAACTCAATTTCGAATTCGAGACCTAATCTCAGAGCTTTGTTTGTCCTTCGGTAATTCATGTCTGGAAGATGTTAATCCTTTATGTCAACAGAAACATAATCTGTTGCTTATTCACCAGAAAGTGTGTTGCTCCTTGTTTATTCTGCTTCCTTACGACGTTCTACTTTTTCTAAGCACAGTTTCAAGAAACTTTTTAGTCGCGGACTACGATATCGTTTATTTCTCCTTTTCTCTACCTTCTTTTCTATCTTATTGTTCTTCTTACGTTTTACGTTTTTTTTTCTCTCGCTTCTTTCAATAAACCACGCTCCCATTTTTTCGCTTCTTTGTAAAATTGGTTTCCTTTATGAAATAATACACCTTATGGTTTTTTTACTAACTTTCTTTACGACGTGTTTTTCCAATTGAATTTATAGTTTCTGCTCGCTTACTTGTCGAACAAGACATATCTATATCTTTTTCACTGTTAAATCAGTATATTGTTTTTAACGATACCATGTCAAAATTATATTTTCACGATTCTCACAAATTTTATTATTTCCTTCACTAAATGAAGTTATGTGGGAGAATTTGTTACGATTATATTAATTGACACTAACTGATAAATATTTGCAATTGCATTACGTAGGTATAGTTATCAAATAATTTTAATTACTACAGTTTTCTATGTATTCTTATATTTTGGCTTTTTCCATATATCACAAAATCTTCAATTTTCTAAAAGAGTTTAGAAGTTCATTTATATTACTAGTTAGCATTCAACACAATATTTTAAATTTATTTCGATTTATGAAACTCTCAACTGTAGTAATAGTAGTAAGTAGTTTAATTCTTTATTAACATAATGAGCAACAATAATGATCGAATATAGATTAAGAACATATACAAATATTTATGTTCCTTCCAATATCGTTACTAATTACGTTCCTTGCTCTGAAACTCTCGTAATTAATAACCTTCGTCGTGCATTGAAATTGCTGTTAAAATGCGATATCGTGTACAAAATATATATCGCAGACATCGAATGTAAACATATCAATATCAATTCTGTACTTAATGCAGAATAATAGCAAAACATAAGAAAAAATATACAGAATTCTATCGTTTGATCTAATATCAATTTTTAATAGCGACTTTTTAAAATATGTATTTTTAATATCTACTTAAATTTCAGATAATTTACTATCTAGTATTTCTAATTTTTCTAAATATTACTGTATCATTTCAATGTCAGAAAACATTTTCTTTGCGCAAATGAAAGAACAACCAATTAAGCTTTTATGAATCGCTTTAATTACGTATCACATACTATTTGTTTCACATTTTGTTTATTATTTAAAATTGCATCAACCGCGTGCATGGATTGTTAGCGACATAGAAGAATGGAAAGTATTTTATATACTTCTTAGGAGTCTCTGTATCAAAATATTGCACTTTAAATTTTCCTTCAAAATTTATAACAAAAACCTAATTATCGAAGGACTTCTTTCTCATTAGCATTACTTTTTCTGACACAATTAGAAGTGAAAGCAATTTTAAAAATGCTTTATACATCAATCAGAATTACTTATTCACAAGTTACAATTATTTTTCTATACCTACACCAATGTAGATTATTGCAGCAAATAAATATTTAACATTGCATTAATTCCTTGAGTGCTGACTGCCCCCTGCGGCGGGAGTCCGCGAGTAACGAATGCCATCGTTGAGGACACAGGCTGCCTTTTTAAATAAATATCAACATAAATTGCATTTATAGATTGCACTGTTATAACATTCTTTTGATTTTTGAACGTCTCGACGATCTAGCGAAAATTGTCCATAACATTTCTCAAGGGTTAGGAGTAAGCAAGTGCGTTTTCCATTAGCTACTGTGATTCAGAATACTCCGCCCAGAATGTCCCCACTACGGCCAAGTGAATGTTCCACTGGTACCAGTGATTCGTAGTTCTTCGGCCAGAATGTCCCCACTACGTTAACAGCCGACTTGTTAGGGCTAGCAAAATTTTCGTATCTTCGCAATACTGGACCTGTTAGTTTCTTTTGTAACGTGGTCGTAGCAGCAACGGAGTGCAAAGACATATTTCAAGTAATCGCAAATATCGCGGAGTAACAAGTGTACTTTTCAAGAAGCGTTCAGAAGGTGAGCCATCTTTCATTTTTCTGTTCTTCACTGTCGTTCGCTAAGAAATACACGTGTATCGTTCATAGGCTAATGAAAGAATCTCGAGCGCGAGTGAGCCGGAGAAAATTGAGAAACGTTTATAAATATGTCCTTAGTACACACGGGTAGATTTAGCAGGTAGCATGTACGCGCCCATGGCACTAAAAAGGTTAAATTGCATACCAATATCTGTGTAATACGGACCTATTTCCAATTTTAACGATTTCAGTGATCTTGATCCGATAGTAGCGATGGAATAGAAAGACTATCTTGAAACTTTCAAATCTCTATCAAAAATTTACATCAAATGACTAGCTATCGAATCATTTTCTTCTCATTGCCATTATAGTTTATGATATAGTTAGAAGTAAAATCTGTATCAAAAAGTTTTATTTATCTATCAGAATTGCTTATTCGCACGTTGAAATTATTCTGCTATACCTACAACATTATAAGTTATTGCTGCAGGATAAATATGAAATATTAATTGTAAAATATTAAATATTAAATGTTGAATATTAAATATTGAATATTAAATATTAAATATTAAAAATGGAACCTTAAATATTAAATATTGAATACTAAATATTAAATATTAAATATTGAATATTGAATATTAAATATTGAATATTACATATTGAATATTAAATATTATATATTAAATATTGAATATTAAATTTTGAATATTAAATATTAATTGTTGCATTAATTGTTTCAGTGCTGACTGCCCCCTGCGGCGAGATTCCGCGAGTAACGAATGCCATCGTTGAGGATACAGGCTGCCTTTTTAAATAAATATCAACATAAATTGCATTTATAGATTGCACTGTTATAACATTCTTTTGATTTTTGAACGTCTCGACGATCTAGCGAAAATTGTCCATAACATTTCTCAAGGGTTAGGAGTAAGCAAGTGCGTTTTCCATTAGCTACTGTGATTCAGAATGCTCCGCCCAGAATGTCCCCACTACGGCCAAGTGAATATTCCACTGGTACCAGTGATTCGTAGTTCTTCGGACAGAATGTCCCCACTACGTTAACAGCCGACTTGTTAGGGCTAGCAAAATTTTCGTATCTTCGCAATACTGGACCTGTTAGTTTCTTTTGTAACGTGGTCGTAGCAACAACGGAGTGCAAAGACATATTTTAAGTAATCGCAAATATCGCGGAGTAACAAGTGTACTTTTGAAGAAGCGTTCAGAAGGTGAGCCATCTTTCATTTTTCTGTTCTTCACTGTCGTTCGCTAAGGAATACACGTGTATCGTTCATAGGCTAATGAAAGAATCTCGAGCGCGAGTGAGCCGGAGAAAATTGAGAAACGTTTATAAATATGTCCTTAGTCCACACGGCTAGCTTTTTTTAACACGTCACTTGTTTAATAATTCGATTATATGTTATTATATTAACGAAACAGTAACATCGACATATAGAGAAACATCTTTCGTTTTTTGTATAAAATATCGCGTGATAGTCAGTCGGCGCTCGATATCGTTAAGAAAGAAAAGTATAAAATTTTTTGATTATTAGATGAAGGAAATTAATATGCAAAACAATGTTATTTGTTAGTATATACAATACGATAGTCAACTCTTGATATTAATGACGAAAAGAGGCAAGAGTAATTTTTTTATGCCACACTGTTTAGCTTATATGAACATATAACACTCATAAAAAATAAAATTGATTATATAATAACTATCGTCGAGCTTAAATAAAAAATATCTTACGAAAGCGCGAGTCTCTCAACGTTACTCTTTAGGAAAAGAATAAACCAAACGCAATGTAATTATTAACACTTAGCCAACCGCGCGCGCCACAGCGAGCTATACGCTATTTCCACCGCGCTCGAACAAGCAACCCATACGCTGTCCACCGTGCATTTTTTCAAGTATCGAGGATTAATTTTCACTACTTAAAAAACAATGAAGTTTAAACATTATTTAAGTGGTCAGTTATATTTTGCGGTGATAATTTTATTTAACGATTTTACATATTGTTTATACAAAACATCAAATTGAAAGTATATTCAAAGTATAAAAAAATATTGGTAGAATTAAAAACATTAAAGATGACTAAAGATAAATAACACGATTTGAATATCTTTTTAATTAAGTTTAACGCCGCTAGATTGGTTAACAAAAACAAAAAAAAAAAAACGCGTTGCTAAAGTCAAAAGAGGGGATCTTCCCGTTCGGTCACGCAGCGATGTTCTTCGTAGAAGGAAAAACTCCCTATTATATTGGCTAAGTGTTAAAATCATTCGATTTCATCGACCGATAAGAAATTACAAAGTATAAATATTACACAACATTCAATAACATAACACGTTATATTTTACAGGCCGAATTAGTTAAACCAGATGAAATGCCGGCGAATGAGTTACACAGACATGCAAATTCTTCGGCCGAAACTCCGGAAATCAATCAAATTCCAAAACTATCGGAGAATCCGATAGAATCAAAAGTGGAGATCAATCCGAATTACGATAGTTATCAAAAGGGCCGAGATGAGCGATCGCAGGCAACCGTTCCATGTCCACAGATCATTGAGAAATCGTTCGATATGTCGAGCATCGATTGTGACATACAAGTGGTCGAACTCAAGCAGAAAGCAGATGAAACAATGTATGAAGATTATTCATACAGATGCGAACCAACATCAACCACGGAAAAGCCAAAGTGCCAAAATCTGTCTAAGAGGCACATTGTCGAAAAGTCTCATCCTGGAATCGAAAACGTGGTGGAGAAGTTGAATAAGAACGCAGCTGCTGCTTTACAGGAGACGGCACCCCAAAAAGTGGACGACTCGAAGGATAAGAATGCAGAAAATCTTCGTTCGAGGAAACATTCGGAAACGATACCGAGAAAACTAGAAAACGGTTTGAATGAACACATTCTGAGATCCTGCGAGAACTCTCAATTCATTGACAACTACGATATAGGACGAGAAATTGAGATATATTCTTCGGAGCATGACACGAGAAGCAGTAATCATAATATGGAGTTAAACGACGATAAAGAACCTGTCAAGAAAGTGGATGTCTCGCCGCCCGAGGTCTGTGAAGTGCAAGTGCAAATCACTAACAATGACGCGGTGACTCCTAAAAAAGGGAAATTGGAATCGCTAGAAAACTCATTGTATACTGAAACTCCCAAATATCGATTAGTTATTAATTCTAAACCGAGACCTAAAGTTGATTATAGTGTGTTGGGATTGCTGTCTTTGGGGGTGCTATGCGATTCAAGAGAAAAACGATTTATGGAGAAGGTAGAGGATATAACTTACCGGAAGTCGAATCTGGAGAATTTCGATGATATATCTTATGCCGTTAGCTTGCTGTTGAACCTGGCCAGAGCGAATAATGTCCCAGAAAATGAAAGAAAGACGTCGGACAAGAGAAAGTATGTGCAAGAAAATTTGCAAGATTTCGAGAGCCTCAAGAGGTTCAAAACCGATGGCGTGTTGGAAGATGAGGAATCTAAATACGACTCGCATTCCGAAGACGATGATTATGATAAACGGTACGATGAAAGTGAGCAGGAAATGCCAGTGTCTATAATAAACGCGAATAATAATACAAGTGGAAGCTTAGATTTTTCTGCTGAAAACGATATTTGTACCGATAACGAAGATTATGATATGTTAAATGACGCTCCCCTTGCTACTAGTACTCCTTGCCATAAAGTAAACTACGAAAGAGAAGAAGACTTTGAAGAATATGAAAGAAAGATATACGAACAATTATACGGAATCAATCATACGAGTGAAATTTCTAGCAGCAAGGAATCTATTGATTTCTTGATTATTGATGATAATCTATCGGATTCTGATGCTGAAATGCACGATGAAAAGGTATGTTCGGATGATAGAATGATGGAGAACGACGATGATAGCAGACATGAGGATAGAAGTCATATCTTGGGAGAACATCTTGATTGTCACGATTATAGAAATTTGCAAGGGAAACTCGACGCAAAGAAGTTTATCGTTAGAAAAGGACACATCGATAATGAGCCAGACTGGCCGAATATGGATGCTACGGAACTTGAGATAAGAGTCAGGATGGCTGACATTCAAAGACAATATAGAGAAAAGCTGAAGGAATTGTCTAAATTGAATCGGAAGAGAGATAAGATGAAGATTCCTGGAAGAGCGCGCAAGAAGTGACATTCTTCTAAGTGAGTCAAATTCTACACTCTATTATTAAATCATTTTAAATAGTAGATATAACGTAGATATAAATTTTGCTATTTCATATATTTATGTTAGAATGCATATTCTAAAGTATTTTTTTATAGTATATCATGTATTAAATTGAACTTTTTAAAGTAGTAAACAAGAAAGAAGAAACATAGAATTTCCATTTCTAGCTTTGGGAAAATTTTCCCACTTCATACTTTCACAAACGAAGTCTTATATGAAATTCTTTATACGAGATTAATGTAAAAAGATTTTGTTTCACATTATTAACTTACTTTTTCACGTAGGATCGTTCCTTTCTCGTAACGACTGAGACAATTTTTATAGTTTGGAAAAAATATAGTTTATAAACATATATATATGCAGAATACTTTTCTTACTGCAACATTTCTTGAATAGTTTAATGGAAAAAATCTTGATTAAAATTTTAATAGAAAATCATTGAACTACCGTCAAAATGATTAATAAAACATGATTAATAATGTTTACAGTTCCGATAACGGTCTGCTCACATCCCTACCGACGTTACTACAATCGACGTCTTCACCCCACAAATCTGCATCGCAATCGTCGGACGGAGCTCCGCAACCATTAGCTTCAGCTGTCCTAGCTATGTAACGTGAATTTGGTAAAACTGGGTGAACAAACGAGCCACATTAAATTACTGGATAGTATACCAAGTATTCCTATGCCCGTTGCACCAGTTGCTTCGCCAATCACAGTACAACCACTGAACAAATTACCGCAAGAGGACGACGAGAATAAGGCCGGCCGGGAATATCCAACATAAAATATGAAAAAAAGAAAACAACAAGAAAAATCAGAATCCGACTATTAAATAATCAAAAATAACAGAACTTCAATAGCTTATATTTGTAATTATAATTCATAATTTTAGAAGTTAGGACAATTCTGTTATTTTTGACAAAATATGATACCAAATTAAAACGTAAGGAATTGTTAAAAACGAAAGAAAAATGAAAAAAAATAAAAAAGAATTATTTTAATGATGAAAAGTTACTTATCTGTAATGCTGAAATTAAAAATGTATATAATGTATAAGTAATAATATATATATATATATATCATATCATGTATTATATAAATTTTAATATATATATATAAAAAAACATAATATAATGTATCATATATATATAACATGTATATTAATTATATTGTAATGATAATTAAGATTTTTATCAATATATTTCATATATATGATTTTTTATTAATTTTATTAATTTTTAAATTTCGAATATTTTTATGACATCAGTTTATGATAACAGTCAAGTTCAGTACCACTAAATTAGTTAATAAAAAAGAAAGAATGCGTTGTCAAGCTCAATATGGGATATCTCCCCGATCGATCAGACAGGAATGTATTTTAAAGTAGGGAAATCTCCCTATTCGTAAGCTAAGTTTTAAATGCATGAAACTAAGGAGACTATAATATATATGTATAAATAAAGAATCTTTTCCCAATAAAGACCGCGGCACCACCACCGCCACCACCGTCATAGAAGCGCGCGGCGAACGAGCTGTCAGCTGAGGAGGGTCTGGGTCCCCCCTCAGACTCGCACGACGGCCCATGGAACGTGGCACTAGGGGGTGAGTGGTCCCCCCCTCGCTGCCCAGCTTAACCAGGATGCCTCCCACAACAACAAAGGGAGACGACGACGAAGGAGTGTCGCGGAAGTATATCGAAAGAAAGGAACCGGGACACTCCTGACAAGCGTTGTAACGACCACCGTGGGGTTTTAGTCGGTAAGAGTCCGACACTACCCGCCGCCTCCCAGAGGGCTGCCGGGCGTCCATGAGGATTTCCTCACGTAAAAAAAAAAAAAGTTGCTAAGAAACCTGTGAGTAAAAGTTCCTTGGTGGGCTATCTTTTATCGAAGAATGGACATCTTCAAGCAAAAGTGAGTTTTGCTTCCAGCTTTGTTTATTAGATGCTTGAGATATATAAGATACACTATATCTATAAAATATATGCAACACAGTATAAAGAAAGATATATGAATTTTAATTTTATTATATTTATTATACATAATTGTTACGACCGTTCGCGGAGAGACGCGGTCGCGAGGAAAACGCGTCAGCGAGAGGCGTAAATTCTCGCTACGATTCGTATAATCGACGCCGCGAAATAGTCGTTCCTCTTGTTTCGATTACGATAACAAGGGTGGTTCAATGAATTTAACACTGTTTTAACAGGTTAATATAGCTTGTATTTTTAACAATAAATTAAAAAATAATAAAAGCGCCACAAATTATTTAGCGATGAATACAGTTAATGCGTTACAGAAATTCGACTCGATATTTGATATTTCTCGATATTCGTTAGACTAAGCGACTTTGTTCGTTAGAGCTCTCGATGTATGCAGTTAGACTTTTCAAATGAGACCGATTGCCCTTAGACCGATTCCTTGTCTTTCGGGGAGACAACCCCCACTACGCTCGAATCACGCCACCGCTCGCGCCGATGATCACGTAGGCCGACTTCTTTGTGAGAATGAAATAACGGACCGAAATCGACGTTTCTAGAACTCGCTGCTTGGTGACGACTATGCGCTCGTCGATACATTGTATGTTTTTCGTCGGGCAGATAAGACGATCCGTCTGCGACGCTGTAGGACCGCGAGCGACGGTTAGAAATACGATCTATACTAAGCCTCGTGGCGTAACAATAATGTTTTATTTTATTTTATAATACTGCAATTATAAAATAATGTCATTAGAAACTATAATTTTATAGTATAGTATATAGTATAGTATAGTATAGAATAATATAATACGTAATTATTAGGTTGTCCAAAAAGTTCTTTTCGTGTTTTTAATAGGAGGTAAGTATAAAATATATTTCCTACCTTTCTTAAATGATGTACGATCCTTTCTCTTCTGTCACCTTTTGCCATCTCTCCAGGAGTCTCATAATGTCATTTTTCCAAAATTCTCTTGGCTTACTTTTTAAATATTCTTCGAGACCGGTTTTCACTTCGTTTACTGATTTGAATTTTCTATCGCGAAAAAAATTTTTTCGAGAGAGGAACAAATAATATTCCAATGGTACAAGATAAGGGGGAGTATGGAAAATGTGGTAAAACATCTCAATCAAACTGTAGAATTTTCGTTCGTACTGCTAAAGAAACGTGTGACCTGGCGTTATCGTGGTAGAACACGATGCCACGTCTGTTCACCACTTCAGTATGCTTTGCGATAATGGCTTTCTCAAGCTTTTCGAGTTGCAATATTTTTCACTGTTGATCGTTTGCTCTTTCGGAAGTAATTCGTAGTAGAGGATACCCTTCCAGCCCTAGCAAATTGAAAGCAGCACCTTCTTCGGGTAAAATCCAGGTCTTGCTACCGTTGGAGAACGCTTATGTCGACTCGACCAAGATCGTTTGCGCGCAGTGTTGTCGTAGAGAATCCAACTTTCATCTCCAGTAATTAACTTTTTTAAAAATGGCTCTCTTTTGTTGCGTTGAATTAGCAAATTGCATGTCGAGATTCGATTCAGGAGATTGCAGTTCCGGGGGTCATGGGGACCCACACTTCGTAACGATTAACGTACCCAAGCTTCGTTGCTCCAACGATATCCTACGAAAGGGTTAAAACGCTACGTCTTTATAATATAAACTGCTACATTCAACTATTACATTCTGAATCGTTACCGACGAACGAACGTTACGATTTTACAAAAACTGTGAAACTCTCTTACGATTAGAACACGTTCGCACCATGTTCGAACTGTTCGATGCACGCGTTTCTCCGTCTCTTCGCTCATTGTGTGTCCGATGGACGCGTATGCTCAGAAAACTGGTTTACATTTCGAATTATCGGGAGACGGTGAGGGGCGGGTGCAGAGGTGGAAAAGAAATCGTCTGGAGCATAAAGTATGCGATGCGGCGAGGCGATCGAAATTAAGAATAAATCGTTAGCAGGCGCGCGTCTGTACACGCGTGCACGGATCGTACGTGCACGCGGAGGACAACCGCGCGATATATGCGAGTTTTTATTACCGTCTCGATAATAAAGCCCATCGAGGAAGACGAAAGCTCCGAGAACTTTCCCCAGTTAACCCTGGCCATTTACGCGTTCTAGCCGCGGCACAGAATTCCATCCTTTCCCGCAAACTTTAATTTTGACTTTACCACCTCGGCCCGTTTACGAATATACGTTTTATTTTCGAATTCCCAGATACTAGTCTTTCTGATCCGAGAAAATTGAACCACTAGATCAATATTTTAGTTAACGAACGAATCTTTCAAGCAATAAAGAAGTTTCATTTTCGTATATTTTCAAAAGGTCCAAGGGTCAAACAATTGTAACTTCGTACAAAGAATATAGAAGAAGGCCCGCATAAATTCCAAGTACAAAGTAGTTGGGTTATTTCCGTTCCTTAATCCTTATGTGTACCTATTCTCTAATACCAAATATTGTACAAACTATTAGTTAATTTACTGACTAGTTAATTTACGGTACAAAAAATCATTAGGGACTCTACTTATAGTACGGATTGCAGAAGAAAATACGAATATTAAACTTGGATTAACGCTAAGTCGTTAGAATACCCACGGAGAGGAAAAGAGACCGGTCGAGTGTGGGGTCCCGCAGGGGTCGGTATTGGGACCTATTTTGTGGATCACGGCATATGACTCAGTTCTCCGATACCCCATGCCAACGGGCACGGACGGATAGGTTGCCAACTTCGAAGGTATCGATATGCGGGCAGTTTGTTTGCTGAAAGGTATTTATCATACGGCATCTTTCTTTGTTAAAAATTTCAAAATCTAGGTTAATAATTACAATTCTTTCGATCGTATGATATCTTCGAACAGCAAGAGAGATACACAAGCTATCGAAAAATATATATAAAGGCAATTTTTAGACAATTAAAAAATTCAAGACAACGAACGAAGATTCGCGTACGAAATCGTCGATCGACGTTTATTCTTCAAGTTATAAATAGAAAATTTAATTTTACATCAAATATCTATGCACGACCAGTTGACATTTTTCTACACGAACATCTTTCATTTTCTCTCTCGATATTTAAAATCGTACTCTATATATTTTCTATAATAAATATCGTATAACGAACGTATATCCACGTTTTTCTACAGCCTGTATATAAACGATACGATCGATATGAGAATATTATACGTAACTTGGGCGAGGTATAACAAACTGTTAAATTAAAATTATTGGAAAATAATTGGCGATAAGATAGCGAACAGATATACGGACACGTTGGTTTAAAAAATTTCTGTTACATTTTGCGCGTTAAAAGGAATGAATCATTAACGGGTAACTGGCATTACTCACCTTCCGTCCTGCTTCATTGTTATGAAGGTTCATCAGACTCCTCGCGTCACCCTCGACTTCCCTCGCGTCCAGAAACCTACGCGCGAACCTAACATTAAATTATAATATTAAAATCCATGCGTGTATAACAATTGTCGTGACGTACAGCGTCATAGAGGTTTTACACGCACGTGACACATGCAAAGGGAACCGACTACGAATTCATTACGGATCGGGTTAATGATCGTTACCTCATCCCGTAGGTGACGTCCGCGCTGCAACCGCCCCATTCCCAGCCATTTGCCCGCAATTCCTTTCTCGTCCTGTATAAAGAACACCCAAACTTTGAGGAAGAAACGTTTCATTAAATTGGAAATTAGGTAAGTGCACGTCGAGAAATTTCTACGTCGTTCGGCGTGAAATTTTTACGAGGAAGCTATATCGCTGTATGTAACATTTGTGCTTCTATTCGAAGAAATTCGATTCTTAATCAGATATTATCAGGTCGTTTGAAAATGTTGTATCGTTTTTGCGAACTGATATCATCCAACGATCTCTTACCAATCCTCCCATGGAATCGTAATTTCACGTGATACAGCAACTAGAACGACCTTCGAATATACTTTCAAGTACATACATAGCCGCTTTGATAACCAGCGTTAACCGGCGGAAAAAAAGAAATGTAAATGCAACGACAACGAGTTTACCTTACGGTCGGTTCACAACCGCAAACGGTCATGTTGCCTCTGCTGCAAGCAGCGGTCACGGCGTACGTTACACCCGCTGAACTTATTGCGCACGTGAAAGCTGCTTGAAATAGATCAGTGAGAAATTTCCTCTTAGATCTAGCATCGAAGCAATCCAGTCTGTCCAGTTTGCACGATAGGTAGGAAACGTGTATAGGGATTTTCAGCTATACGTAAAAACGTGGTAAGAACGTTTGTTGCTAACTATGTTGCTAACCTTTTCAAACATTGATCTCTCAATAAATTTTTAATCTTCTAATTCGAAATTCATTAAAAAAAAATATTCATCGATGTTTACTTACTAATTCACGTATCACGTATCTATAAAATTATTTTTCAAAATTCCTTTTTAAATTATATTTTATATCATCAATAATATATATCACTTCGCAAACGAATCGATTAATAACAAATATCTTTTCTTGGAATTAAATACGAAATAGAAATCGACCTTTCGACGCAGTTTCGTTGAGACATATACATTTTCGAACAGCGTGGAGCGCGATTTCGAGTGGAATTTCGCTGCTGTTCGGAAGCCTGGCCGACCTCCCTCGGTGACCGAGTGACAGAGACGCGAAAAATCCTTCGGGCGCGTTTCGTGTCTGGTAAAAAATGGTTTTTAATTTCGCCCGACAGCGAAGTATCGAGAAATCCTTGCCGAGGATTTGAGGAAAGATTTGAAATTTGCGGGCAATATGGAATACGAGAATGGAAACGCTGTTGTAGAGATTTTATCGTAGACGCTACAAAAACGTATGAGATTTCCCATTCGAACGAAGAGTGCGAGTTGTACGAATCTTTTTTCCCCCGCTATTTTTCCTTTTCGTAGAAATTTGTTTTATACACCTTTGTATCGCACGAAAATTAAGATCTCCAATGGAATTTTCGAATATGCAAGAGATAGAACCAGAGTAATTATAAATGATCGCAATTGAATTGCGATTCAATGATTGAATCGCATATATCGTTAAATTGGATACTGAATCAAAGAGAATTCTTGTTCACGTAATAAAGGTTCTGCACTTGATAAATTTTTCGCATTTGTATGAAACTATATTAAATTATGAATTTTTTTAGCGAGATACTATATTGCAATTTCTTTGAAAATTTAAAATTTGAAAGTCAATGTTAATTAGGATTAGTTAAATAAAAATTTAACAGAAGTAAATTTCATTAGAGTAAAGATATCTTATCTTGAGAAAGTTCATAATATTTAACTTGACACTTTAATTTCAATTCATTAATCTTGTAATTCACTAAATTATGCTATAGCGATGCCAATGGAACCAGTTGGTTTTCCCCAAATGGGCGTTGGTCTCCAAGGTGGTTTACAGCAGGTCAGGGACCCAACTACAGGTCACCTTCTTCTCATCCATGCTGCTGGTATGTTTGATGGAAAATATACATTAAATAGAATGTAACAATTGACATAAGAATAATTGAGTATACGTATGAATGTTAAAAAGAGTTCAGTTTCTCGAATAATTTAACACGAGGCTTCTAACACGCAAACTTGATTAGAGATCTTTTGAAAAACTAATAATAATTTTCTATAAAATTTAATCGATTTTAAAAACGCATAAAAACAAAAATACCAGTGAAACGTCATACCATGCTTCTTTTCCTCTAGAGAAATTAATCTTTTCCAAATATTTGTTATTCAACGATTTTAATCAATGATTCTACATCGAAGTTTCAATTTTTAACTCATAATTCTGAATATTATATAACTGTTGCATAGGAGTTGTTAATTATTTTAAGTATTATCAGGTCTGTGAGTATGAAACCGGAATTTGCCTATAGATGGCCCCAGCTAATAATATAGTTATCACTAAACTGCGTCATTGATGCGAAAACTCTTTGTTGACATCTCACAAACATTTTCGACTCGGAACAATACAAGTTTCATACAACAGCATAGTTTGTAATAGCGTTGAACATGTCGAATTTCGTGCCTGGAAACTACGATTTGCGGACAGCATTGATTTTCTGTTACCATTTGAAGAAAACTGCTGCAGAATCGCATCGAATGCTTGTCGAAGCTTACGGTGAGCATGCTCTTGGTGAATCACAGTGCTTTGGTTTAAAAAATGCAGAAGTGGCAATTTTGACGCGAGGAACGAAGAACGTGGAAGACCACCGAAAAGGTTTCAAGACAGAGAATTGCAAGCATCGTTGGACGAGGATGACGCTCAAACGCAACAACAACTCGCTGATCAATTAAACGTGACGCGAGAAGCCGTCTCCATCCGTTTGAAAGCTATGGGAAAGAGCCAGAAGGTGGGAAAATGGGTTCCACATGAACTGAATGAAAGACAGCAGGAAAACCGAAGAACCACTTGCGAAATGCTGCTCGCCAGATACAAAAGAAAGTCATTTCTCCACCGAATTGCGACTGACGATGAAAAGTGGATATATTTTGAGAATCCTAAGCTCCAGGCGAACCACCGATGTCGACTACGAGACCAAATCGCTATGGACGGAAGACAATGCTCCGTGTTTGGTGGGATCAGAAGTGTATGATCTATTATGAACTGTTCAAACTTGGCGAAACCGTTAATACTGAGCGCTACCGTCAACAAATGATCGATTTGAATCAAGCTTTGCGTGAAAAACGACCAAAATATCAAAAAAGGCAACACAAAGTACTTTTGCTTCATGATAATGCACCATCACATACAGCAAAACCGGTCAAGGAAACGATTGAAGCGTTGAGTTGGGAAATACTTTCGCACGCGGCTTACTCACCAGACTTGGCTCCGTCCGATTACTATTTATTTGCATCGATGGGACACGCACTTTTTGACCAGCACTTCCACTTCATACGAAAATGTACGAAAATGGCTCGATGACTGGTTTGCCTCAAAAGAGCTACAGTTTTCTTGGCGTGGCAACCATCAATTGCCAGACAGGTGGGAAAAATGTATAGCTAGCGATGGGCAATACTTCGAATAAATTATTTTTAATCATTTTCATACAATAAACGTGTATTCTCTATACAAAAATTCCAGTTTCATATTTACATAGCTGGTAAAGGAACTTGAGCCACTGTTGCATTTATTGAAAAAATATAGTATCCGGCTTACATTATCGGGGAATAAATGAATTATAATTCAGTGTCATTAATTTCCATTATTTTTATTAGAAGAAGCTCTCAACCGAGAAATGATTTACTTAAAACGTTAAAATTATTTTCGTTTAATAGAGGATTTTAGTCGGAATTTTTAAGCCAGAAATGCGTTAGGAGATTTGATTCTGTAGAAAATGACAGATACCTATGACATAGTTAAATGTGATGCGTGAAACTAAAATACGCGTAAAGTACACAAGCCCGTTCTACGTTTTTCTTTTTTCTTTCCCGTTCGCATATCTATTTCTATGAAGAAAACTCTCTCTGGCGTGTAAACCACAAGTAAATACTTTTGCATAAATTCCTCTTTCGTATAACATGAGTTTTTAACAAACTTGTATAATTACTATTTTCTAATTTTCTTTGCGAATCTATTTCCATATTATATCTTATAATTTAAATATCACTGAACATACATTGAATATAAGTTTATATTCTATATTGAATTTAAAAGCTATATCAATATATCTGAGAATTACAATAGATACCCTCATAATGTATTGTGTCGCGAGCAAAGTAATTTTGAACGTTGCAAGAAAAATTCTGTGGTTGCAGAATGGCAAGTGAATATTTACTTGTTTCTATTGGATATTGAATGCGTTTGTAAATTGCTAACAAATAGTTATATATTAAAATATAACAAAATATATAATACATAATACAAATAAAAAATTTATAGTATAAATATAAAATAAAATATATAATATATATAAATTAATTTAAAAAAATATATATTAGGTAGTCCGAAAAGATTCTTTCGCTTCATAAGGTGATAATAGATGAACAACAATTTCTGTTTTATATTATTTTATTGAATTACGTGTGTTCCATTTCGTTCTATTTCTATTATTATATTCGTGCATAATTCAATAAACTAATAAAAAACAAAAAAAAAAAATTTTTTTTTTCTCAAATCTTACCAACTTACATTCAATTGGTTCGATATTTTTCGCTTAGGTAAAATTCTTTCAGTCGACACCAAATGGTAATTATTGACAGTAGTTTCAAATATTGACTATAGTTTCATGGTATAAGCAGGAACATCCGATAGTAGGACGAAAAGAAGGACATATGCTGCGTACTTTCGGATTTTAGTATGTAAATCCGACGTTGTCCCTCTGCTTCCCCTCTCCTCCACCACCCCCGTCAACAACTCTGCCCTCGAACTGCGGAGGTGTTTTCATACAGATTTCCTCACGTAATAAGAAAACGGCAGAAAAGGATATGTTTAATTTTCTAAGTATTGTAGCTTAGGATTCATGTCAATAAAGGCCATTAACTCTGGTAGAAATTACCTATCCGAAGAAGAGTGCACATATCGTGTGCATGAAAAGGCTAACAATATATTAGGTTGTCCGAAAGGTTTCTTTTGTTTTATTTTCGTCTATATAGACTATCTAAAAATTACACCTAATGCGAGATTTGTTCTAATATTATCATCTTCTAATAATACTATGGCATTCTCATTTATAACAATTTTAAACATTTGATTTAATAGCAAATATAATCGTAACAGAGTTTACGTTTGTTTGATTTTAATGGATTTTAAAATAAAAAGCACGTATCTATTAATGTGAAATTTCTTCCATGATGTTTCAACGCGTTCTTTAGTACATTTAATTGTTAGAATTAAAGATTTCAGAGGTAAGGGTTAAAATTTTTAATTAATTTAAAATCAGAAACATTGCATAATTAATCTCTCTTCTAAAGATTCTTCAAATTTCGTACATATCATAGAACAACAACAAAAATATTTCTTTCCTACCTTCATTTTCTTCCTCATGTTTTCCCTTTCGATTCGAGAACTCAATTTCGAATTCGAGACCTAATCTCAGAGCTTTGTTTGTCCTTCGGTAATTCATGTCTGGAAGATGTTAATCCTTTATGTCAACAGAAACATAATCTGTTGCTTATTCACCAGAAAGTGTGTTGCTCCTTGTTTATTCTGCTTCCTTACGACGTTCTACTTTTTCTAAGCACAGTTTCAAGAAACTTTTTAGTCGCGGACTACGATATCGTTTATTTCTCCTTTTCTCTACCTTCTTTTCTATCTTATTGTTCTTCTTACGTTTTACGTTTTTTTTTCTCTCGCTTCTTTCAATAAACCACGCTCCCATTTTTTCGCTTCTTTGTAAAATTGGTTTCCTTTATGAAATAATACACCTTATGGTTTTTTTACTAACTTTCTTTACGACGTGTTTTTCCAATTGAATTTATAGTTTCTGCTCGCTTACTTGTCGAACAAGACATATCTATATCTTTTTCACTGTTAAATCAGTATATTGTTTTTAACGATACCATGTCAAAATTATATTTTCACGATTCTCACAAATTTTATTATTTCCTTCACTAAATGAAGTTATGTGGGAGAATTTGTTACGATTATATTAATTGACACTAACTGATAAATATTTGCAATTGCATTACGTAGGTATAGTTATCAAATAATTTTAATTACTACAGTTTTCTATGTATTCTTATATTTTGGCTTTTTCCATATATCACAAAATCTTCAATTTTCTAAAAGAGTTTAGAAGTTCATTTATATTACTAGTTAGCATTCAACACAATATTTTAAATTTATTTCGATTTATGAAACTCTCAACTGTAGTAATAGTAGTAAGTAGTTTAATTCTTTATTAACATAATGAGCAACAATAATGATCGAATATAGATTAAGAACATATACAAATATTTATGTTCCTTCCAATATCGTTACTAATTACGTTCCTTGCTCTGAAACTCTCGTAATTAATAACCTTCGTCGTGCATTGAAATTGCTGTTAAAATGCGATATCGTGTACAAAATATATATCGCAGACATCGAATGTAAACATATCAATATCAATTCTGTACTTAATGCAGAATAATAGCAAAACATAAGAAAAAATATACAGAATTCTATCGTTTGATCTAATATCAATTTTTAATAGCGACTTTTTAAAATATGTATTTTTAATATCTACTTAAATTTCAGATAATTTACTATCTAGTATTTCTAATTTTTCTAAATATTACTGTATCATTTCAATGTCAGAAAACATTTTCTTTGCGCAAATGAAAGAACAACCAATTAAGCTTTTATGAATCGCTTTAATTACGTATCACATACTATTTGTTTCACATTTTGTTTATTATTTAAAATTGCATCAACCGCGTGCATGAATTGTTAGCGACATAGAAGAATGGAAAGTATTTTATATACTTCTTAGGAGTCTCTGTATCAAAATATTGCACTTTAAATTTTCCTTCAAAATTTATAACAAAAACCTAATTATCGAAGGACTTCTTTCTCATTAGCATTACTTTTTCTGACACAATTAGAAGTGAAAGCAATTTTAAAAATGCTTTATACATCAATCAGAATTACTTATTCACAAGTTACAATTATTTTTCTATACCTACACCAATGTAGATTATTGCAGCAAATAAATATTTAACATTGCATTAATTCCTTGAGTGCTGACTGCCCCCTGCGGCGGGAGTCCGCGAGTAACGAATGCCATCGTTGAGGACACAGGCTGCCTTTTTAAATAAATATCAACATAAATTGCATTTATAGATTGCACTGTTATAACATTCTTTTGATTTTTGAACGTCTCGACGATCTAGCGAAAATTGTCCATAACATTTCTCAAGGGTTAGGAGTAAGCAAGTGCGTTTTCCATTAGCTACTGTGATTCAGAATACTCCGCCCAGAATGTCCCCACTACGGCCAAGTGAATGTTCCACTGGTACCAGTGATTCGTAGTTCTTCGGCCAGAATGTCCCCACTACGTTAACAGCCGACTTGTTAGGGCTAGCAAAATTTTCGTATCTTCGCAATACTGGACCTGTTAGTTTCTTTTGTAACGTGGTCGTAGCAGCAACGGAGTGCAAAGACATATTTCAAGTAATCGCAAATATCGCGGAGTAACAAGTGTACTTTTCAAGAAGCGTTCAGAAGGTGAGCCATCTTTCATTTTTCTGTTCTTCACTGTCGTTCGCTAAGAAATACACGTGTATCGTTCATAGGCTAATGAAAGAATCTCGAGCGCGAGTGAGCCGGAGAAAATTGAGAAACGTTTATAAATATGTCCTTAGTACACACGGGTAGATTTAGCAGGTAGCATGTACGCGCCCATGGCACTAAAAAGGTTAAATTGCATACCAATATCTGTGTAATACGGACCTATTTCCAATTTTAACGATTTCAGTGATCTTGATCCGATAGTAGCGATGGAATAGAAAGACTATCTTGAAACTTTCAAATCTCTATCAAAAATTTACATCAAATGACTAGCTATCGAATCATTTTCTTCTCATTGCCATTATAGTTTATGATATAGTTAGAAGTAAAATCTGTATCAAAAAGTTTTATTTATCTATCAGAATTGCTTATTCGCACGTTGAAATTATTCTGCTATACCTACAACATTATAAGTTATTGCTGCAGGATAAATATGAAATATTAATTGTAAAATATTAAATATTAAATGTTGAATATTAAATATTGAATATTAAATATTAAATATTAAAAATGGAACCTTAAATATTAAATATTGAATACTAAATATTAAATATTAAATATTGAATATTGAATATTAAATATTGAATATTACATATTGAATATTAAATATTATATATTAAATATTGAATATTAAATTTTGAATATTAAATATTAATTGTTGCATTAATTGTTTCAGTGCTGACTGCCCCCTGCGGCGAGATTCCGCGAGTAACGAATGCCATCGTTGAGGATACAGGCTGCCTTTTTAAATAAATATCAACATAAATTGCATTTATAGATTGCACTGTTATAACATTCTTTTGATTTTTGAACGTCTCGACGATCTAGCGAAAATTGTCCATAACATTTCTCAAGGGTTAGGAGTAAGCAAGTGCGTTTTCCATTAGCTACTGTGATTCAGAATGCTCCGCCCAGAATGTCCCCACTACGGCCAAGTGAATATTCCACTGGTACCAGTGATTCGTAGTTCTTCGGACAGAATGTCCCCACTACGTTAACAGCCGACTTGTTAGGGCTAGCAAAATTTTCGTATCTTCGCAATACTGGACCTGTTAGTTTCTTTTGTAACGTGGTCGTAGCAACAACGGAGTGCAAAGACATATTTTAAGTAATCGCAAATATCGCGGAGTAACAAGTGTACTTTTGAAGAAGCGTTCAGAAGGTGAGCCATCTTTCATTTTTCTGTTCTTCACTGTCGTTCGCTAAGGAATACACGTGTATCGTTCATAGGCTAATGAAAGAATCTCGAGCGCGAGTGAGCCGGAGAAAATTGAGAAACGTTTATAAATATGTCCTTAGTCCACACGGCTAGCTTTTTTTAACACGTCACTTGTTTAATAATTCGATTATATGTTATTATATTAACGAAACAGTAACATCGACATATAGAGAAACATCTTTCGTTTTTTGTATAAAATATCGCGTGATAGTCAGTCGGCGCTCGATATCGTTAAGAAAGAAAAGTATAAAATTTTTTGATTATTAGATGAAGGAAATTAATATGCAAAACAATGTTATTTGTTAGTATATACAATACGATAGTCAACTCTTGATATTAATGACGAAAAGAGGCAAGAGTAATTTTTTTATGCCACACTGTTTAGCTTATATGAACATATAACACTCATAAAAAATAAAATTGATTATATAATAACTATCGTCGAGCTTAAATAAAAAATATCTTACGAAAGCGCGAGTCTCTCAACGTTACTCTTTACGAAAAGAATAAACCAAACGCAATGTAATTATTAACACTTAGCCAACCGCGCGCGCCACAGCGAGCTATACGCTATTTCCACCGCGCTCGAACAAGCAACCCATACGCTGTCCACCGTGCATTTTTTCAAGTATCGAGGATTAATTTTCACTACTTAAAAAACAATGAAGTTTAAACATTATTTAAGTGGTCAGTTATATTTTGCGGTGATAATTTTATTTAACGATTTTACATATTGTTTATACAAAACATCAAATTGAAAGTATATTCAAAGTATAAAAAAATATTGGTAGAATTAAAAACATTAAAGATGACTAAAGATAAATAACACGATTTGAATATCTTTTTAATTAAGTTTAACGCCGCTAGATTGGTTAACAAAAACAAAAAAAAAAAAAACGCGTTGCTAAAGTCAAAAGAGGGGATCTTCCCGTTCGGTCACGCAGCGATGTTCTTCGTAGAAGGAAAAACTCCCTATTATATTGGCTAAGTGTTAAAATCATTCGATTTCATCGACCGATAAGAAATTACAAAGTATAAATATTACACAACATTCAATAACATAACACGTTATATTTTACAGGCCGAATTAGTTAAACCAGATGAAATGCCGGCGAATGAGTTACACAGACATGCAAATTCTTCGGCCGAAACTCCGGAAATCAATCAAATTCCAAAACTATCGGAGAATCCGATAGAATCAAAAGTGGAGATCAATCCGAATTACGATAGTTATCAAAAGGGCCGAGATGAGCGATCGCAGGCAACCGTTCCATGTCCACAGATCATTGAGAAATCGTTCGATATGTCGAGCATCGATTGTGACATACAAGTGGTCGAACTCAAGCAGAAAGCAGATGAAACAATGTATGAAGATTATTCATACAGATGCGAACCAACATCAACCACGGAAAAGCCAAAGTGCCAAAATCTGTCTAAGAGGCACATTGTCGAAAAGTCTCATCCTGGAATCGAAAACGTGGTGGAGAAGTTGAATAAGAACGCAGCTGCTGCTTTACAGGAGACGGCACCCCAAAAAGTGGACGACTCGAAGGATAAGAATGCAGAAAATCTTCGTTCGAGGAAACATTCGGAAACGATACCGAGAAAACTAGAAAACGGTTTGAATGAACACATTCTGAGATCCTGCGAGAACTCTCAATTCATTGACAACTACGATATAGGACGAGAAATTGAGATATATTCTTCGGAGCATGACACGAGAAGCAGTAATCATAATATGGAGTTAAACGACGATAAAGAACCTGTCAAGAAAGTGGATGTCTCGCCGCCCGAGGTCTGTGAAGTGCAAGTGCAAATCACTAACAATGACGCGGTGACTCCTAAAAAAGGGAAATTGGAATCGCTAGAAAACTCATTGTATACTGAAACTCCCAAATATCGATTAGTTATTAATTCTAAACCGAGACCTAAAGTTGATTATAGTGTGTTGGGATTGCTGTCTTTGGGGGTGCTATGCGATTCAAGAGAAAAACGATTTATGGAGAAGGTAGAGGATATAACTTACCGGAAGTCGAATCTGGAGAATTTCGATGATATATCTTATGCCGTTAGCTTGCTGTTGAACCTGGCCAGAGCGAATAATGTCCCAGAAAATGAAAGAAAGACGTCGGACAAGAGAAAGTATGTGCAAGAAAATTTGCAAGATTTCGAGAGCCTCAAGAGGTTCAAAACCGATGGCGTGTTGGAAGATGAGGAATCTAAATACGACTCGCATTCCGAAGACGATGATTATGATAAACGGTACGATGAAAGTGAGCAGGAAATGCCAGTGTCTATAATAAACGCGAATAATAATACAAGTGGAAGCTTAGATTTTTCTGCTGAAAACGATATTTGTACCGATAACGAAGATTATGATATGTTAAATGACGCTCCCCTTGCTACTAGTACTCCTTGCCATAAAGTAAACTACGAAAGAGAAGAAGACTTTGAAGAATATGAAAGAAAGATATACGAACAATTATACGGAATCAATCATACGAGTGAAATTTCTAGCAGCAAGGAATCTATTGATTTCTTGATTATTGATGATAATCTATCGGATTCTGATGCTGAAATGCACGATGAAAAGGTATGTTCGGATGATAGAATGATGGAGAACGACGATGATAGCAGACATGAGGATAGAAGTCATATCTTGGGAGAACATCTTGATTGTCACGATTATAGAAATTTGCAAGGGAAACTCGACGCAAAGAAGTTTATCGTTAGAAAAGGACACATCGATAATGAGCCAGACTGGCCGAATATGGATGCTACGGAACTTGAGATAAGAGTCAGGATGGCTGACATTCAAAGACAATATAGAGAAAAGCTGAAGGAATTGTCTAAATTGAATCGGAAGAGAGATAAGATGAAGATTCCTGGAAGAGCGCGCAAGAAGTGACATTCTTCTAAGTGAGTCAAATTCTACACTCTATTATTAAATCATTTTAAATAGTAGATATAACGTAGATATAAATTTTGCTATTTCATATATTTATGTTAGAATGCATATTCTAAAGTATTTTTTTATAGTATATCATGTATTAAATTGAACTTTTTAAAGTAGTAAACAAGAAAGAAGAAACATAGAATTTCCATTTCTAGCTTTGGGAAAATTTTCCCACTTCATACTTTCACAAACGAAGTCTTATATGAAATTCTTTATACGAGATTAATGTAAAAAGATTTTGTTTCACATTATTAACTTACTTTTTCACGTAGGATCGTTCCTTTCTCGTAACGACTGAGACAATTTTTATAGTTTGGAAAAAATATAGTTTATAAACATATATATATGCAGAATACTTTTCTTACTGCAACATTTCTTGAATAGTTTAATGGAAAAAATCTTGATTAAAATTTTAATAGAAAATCATTGAACTACCGTCAAAATGATTAATAAAACATGATTAATAATGTTTACAGTTCCGATAACGGTCTGCTCACATCCCTACCGACGTTACTACAATCGACGTCTTCACCCCACAAATCTGCATCGCAATCGTCGGACGGAGCTCCGCAACCATTAGCTTCAGCTGTCCTAGCTATGTAACGTGAATTTGGTAAAACTGGGTGAACAAACGAGCCACATTAAATTACTGGATAGTATACCAAGTATTCCTATGCCCGTTGCACCAGTTGCTTCGCCAATCACAGTACAACCACTGAACAAATTGCCGCAAGAGGACGACGAGAATAAGGCCGGCCGGGAATATCCAACATAAAATATGAAAAAAAGAAAACAACAAGAAAAATCAGAATCCGACTATTAAATAATCAAAAATAACAGAACTTCAATAGCTTATATTTGTAATTATAATTCATAATTTTAGAAGTTAGGACAATTCTGTTATTTTTGACAAAATATGATACCAAATTAAAACGTAAGGAATTGTTAAAAACGAAAGAAAAATGAAAAAAAATAAAAAAGAATTATTTTAATGATGAAAAGTTACTTATCTGTAATGCTGAAATTAAAAATGTATATAATGTATAAGTAATAATATATATATATATATATCATATCATGTATTATATAAATTTTAATATATATATATAAAAAAACATAATATAATGTATCATATATATATAACATGTATATTAATTATATTGTAATGATAATTAAGATTTTTATCAATATATTTCATATATATGATTTTTTATTAATTTTATTAATTTTTAAATTTCGAATATTTTTATGACATCAGTTTATGATAACAGTCAAGTTCAGTACCACTAAATTAGTTAATAAAAAAGAAAGAATGCGTTGTCAAGCTCAATATGGGATATCTCCCCGATCGATCAGACAGGAATGTATTTTAAAGTAGGGAAATCTCCCTATTCGTAAGCTAAGTTTTAAATGCATGAAACTAAGGAGACTATAATATATATGTATAAATAAAGAATCTTTTCCCAATAAAGACCGCGGCACCACCACCGCCACCACCGTCATAGAAGCGCGCGGCGAACGAGCTGTCAGCTGAGGAGGGTCTGGGTCCCCCCTCAGACTCGCACGACGGCCCATGGAACGTGGCACTAGGGGGTGAGTGGTCCCCCCCTCGCTGCCCAGCTTAACCAGGATGCCTCCCACAACAACAAAGGGAGACGACGACGAAGGAGTGTCGCGGAAGTATATCGAAAGAAAGGAACCGGGACACTCCTGACAAGCGTTGTAACGACCACCGTGGGGTTTTAGTCGGTAAGAGTCCGACACTACCCGCCGCCTCCCAGAGGGCTGCCGGGCGTCCATGAGGATTTCCTCACGTAAAAAAAAAAAAGTTGCTAAGAAACCTGTGAGTAAAAGTTCCTTGGTGGGCTATCTTTTATCGAAGAATGGACATCTTCAAGCAAAAGTGAGTTTTGCTTCCAGCTTTGTTTATTAGATGCTTGAGATATATAAGATACACTATATCTATAAAATATATGCAACACAGTATAAAGAAAGATATATGAATTTTAATTTTATTATATTTATTATACATAATTGTTACGACCGTTCGCGGAGAGACGCGGTCGCGAGGAAAACGCGTCAGCGAGAGGCGTAAATTCTCGCTACGATTCGTATAATCGACGCCGCGAAATAGTCGTTCCTCTTGTTTCGATTACGATAACAAGGGTGGTTCAATGAATTTAACACTGTTTTAACAGGTTAATATAGCTTGTATTTTTAACAATAAATTAAAAAATAATAAAAGCGCCACAAATTATTTAGCGATGAATACAGTTAATGCGTTACAGAAATTCGACTCGATATTTGATATTTCTCGATATTCGTTAGACTAAGCGACTTTGTTCGTTAGAGCTCTCGATGTATGCAGTTAGACTTTTCAAATGAGACCGATTGCCCTTAGACCGATTCCTTGTCTTTCGGGGAGACAACCCCCACTACGCTCGAATCACGCCACCGCTCGCGCCGATGATCACGTAGGCCGACTTCTTTGTGAGAATGAAATAACGGACCGAAATCGACGTTTCTAGAACTCGCTGCTTGGTGACGACTATGCGCTCGTCGATACATTGTATGTTTTTCGTCGGGCAGATAAGACGATCCGTCTGCGACGCTGTAGGACCGCGAGCGACGGTTAGAAATACGATCTATACTAAGCCTCGTGGCGTAACAATAATGTTTTATTTTATTTTATAATACTGCAATTATAAAATAATGTCATTAGAAACTATAATTTTATAGTATAGTATATAGTATAGTATAGTATAGAATAATATAATACGTAATTATTAGGTTGTCCAAAAAGTTCTTTTCGTGTTTTTAATAGGAGGTAAGTATAAAATATATTTCCTACCTTTCTTAAATGATGTACGATCCTTTCTCTTCTGTCACCTTTTGCCATCTCTCCAGGAGTCTCATAATGTCATTTTTCCAAAATTCTCTTGGCTTACTTTTTAAATATTCTTCGAGACCGGTTTTCACTTCGTTTACTGATTTGAATTTTCTATCGCGAAAAAAATTTTTTCGAGAGAGGAACAAATAATATTCCAATGGTACAAGATAAGGGGGAGTATGGAAAATGTGGTAAAACATCTCAATCAAACTGTAGAATTTTCGTTCGTACTGCTAAAGAAACGTGTGACCTGGCGTTATCGTGGTAGAACACGATGCCACGTCTGTTCACCACTTCAGTATGCTTTGCGATAATGGCTTTCTCAAGCTTTTCGAGTTGCAATATTTTTCACTGTTGATCGTTTGCTCTTTCGGAAGTAATTCGTAGTAGAGGATACCCTTCCAGCCCTAGCAAATTGAAAGCAGCACCTTCTTCGGGTAAAATCCAGGTCTTGCTACCGTTGGAGAACGCTTATGTCGACTCGACCAAGATCGTTTGCGCGCAGTGTTGTCGTAGAGAATCCAACTTTCATCTCCAGTAATTAACTTTTTTAAAAATGGCTCTCTTTTGTTGCGTTGAATTAGCAAATTGCATGTCGAGATTCGATTCAGGAGATTGCAGTTCCGGGGGTCATGGGGACCCACACTTCGTAACGATTAACGTACCCAAGCTTCGTTGCTCCAACGATATCCTACGAAAGGGTTAAAACGCTACGTCTTTATAATATAAACTGCTACATTCAACTATTACATTCTGAATCGTTACCGACGAACGAACGTTACGATTTTACAAAAACTGTGAAACTCTCTTACGATTAGAACACGTTCGCACCATGTTCGAACTGTTCGATGCACGCGTTTCTCCGTCTCTTCGCTCATTGTGTGTCCGATGGACGCGTATGCTCAGAAAACTGGTTTACATTTCGAATTATCGGGAGACGGTGAGGGGCGGGTGCAGAGGTGGAAAAGAAATCGTCTGGAGCATAAAGTATGCGATGCGGCGAGGCGATCGAAATTAAGAATAAATCGTTAGCAGGCGCGCGTCTGTACACGCGTGCACGGATCGTACGTGCACGCGGAGGACAACCGCGCGATATATGCGAGTTTTTATTACCGTCTCGATAATAAAGCCCATCGAGGAAGACGAAAGCTCCGAGAACTTTCCCCAGTTAACCCTGGCCATTTACGCGTTCTAGCCGCGGCACAGAATTCCATCCTTTCCCGCAAACTTTAATTTTGACTTTACCACCTCGGCCCGTTTACGAATATACGTTTTATTTTCGAATTCCCAGATACTAGTCTTTCTGATCCGAGAAAATTGAACCACTAGATCAATATTTTAGTTAACGAACGAATCTTTCAAGCAATAAAGAAGTTTCATTTTCGTATATTTTCAAAAGGTCCAAGGGTCAAACAATTGTAACTTCGTACAAAGAATATAGAAGAAGGCCCGCATAAATTCCAAGTACAAAGTAGTTGGGTTATTTCCGTTCCTTAATCCTTATGTGTACCTATTCTCTAATACCAAATATTGTACAAACTATTAGTTAATTTACTGACTAGTTAATTTACGGTACAAAAAATCATTAGGGACTCTACTTATAGTACGGATTGCAGAAGAAAATACGAATATTAAACTTGGATTAACGCTAAGTCGTTAGAATACCCACGGAGAGGAAAAGAGACCGGTCGAGTGTGGGGTCCCGCAGGGGTCGGTATTGGGACCTATTTTGTGGATCACGGCATATGACTCAGTT
This sequence comes from Bombus fervidus, assembly GCF_041682495.2. Classification (NCBI taxonomy): domain Eukaryota; kingdom Metazoa; phylum Arthropoda; class Insecta; order Hymenoptera; family Apidae; genus Bombus; species Bombus fervidus. Next base: position 7,064 of record NW_027212618.1, on the reverse strand, counting down.
CTCCGATACCCCATGCCAACGGGCACGGACGGATAGGTTGCCAACTTCGAAGGTATCGATATGCGGGCAGTTTGTTTGCTGAAAGGTATTTATCATACGGCATCTTTCTTTGTTAAAAATTTCAAAATCTAGGTTAATAATTACAATTCTTTCGATCGTATGATATCTTCGAACAGCAAGAGAGATACACAAGCTATCGAAAAATATATATAAAGGCAATTTTTAGACAATTAAAAAATTCAAGACAACGAACGAAGATTCGCGTACGAAATCGTCGATCGACGTTTATTCTTCAAGTTATAAATAGAAAATTTAATTTTACATCAAATATCTATGCACGACCAGTTGACATTTTTCTACACGAACATCTTTCATTTTCTCTCTCGATATTTAAAATCGTACTCTATATATTTTCTATAATAAATATCGTATAACGAACGTATATCCACGTTTTTCTACAGCCTGTATATAAACGATACGATCGATATGAGAATATTATACGTAACTTGGGCGAGGTATAACAAACTGTTAAATTAAAATTATTGGAAAATAATTGGCGATAAGATAGCGAACAGATATACGGACACGTTGGTTTAAAAAATTTCTGTTACATTTTGCGCGTTAAAAGGAATGAATCATTAACGGGTAACTGGCATTACTCACCTTCCGTCCTGCTTCATTGTTATGAAGGTTCATCAGACTCCTCGCGTCACCCTCGACTTCCCTCGCGTCCAGAAACCTACGCGCGAACCTAACATTAAATTATAATATTAAAATCCATGCGTGTATAACAATTGTCGTGACGTACAGCGTCATAGAGGTTTTACACGCACGTGACACATGCAAAGGGAACCGACTACGAATTCATTACGGATCGGGTTAATGATCGTTACCTCATCCCGTAGGTGACGTCCGCGCTGCAACCGCCCCATTCCCAGCCATTTGCCCGCAATTCCTTTCTCGTCCTGTATAAAGAACACCCAAACTTTGAGGAAGAAACGTTTCATTAAATTGGAAATTAGGTAAGTGCACGTCGAGAAATTTCTACGTCGTTCGGCGTGAAATTTTTACGAGGAAGCTATATCGCTGTATGTAACATTTGTGCTTCTATTCGAAGAAATTCGATTCTTAATCAGATATTATCAGGTCGTTTGAAAATGTTGTATCGTTTTTGCGAACTGATATCATCCAACGATCTCTTACCAACCCTCCCATGGAATCGTAATTTCACGTGATACAGCAACTAGAACGACCTTCGAATATACTTTCAAGTACATACATAGCCGCTTTGATAACCAGCGTTAACCGGCGGAAAAAAAGAAATGTAAATGCAACGACAACGAGTTTACCTTACGGTCGGTTCACAACCGCAAACGGTCATGTTGCCTCTGCTGCAAGCAGCGGTCACGGCGTACGTTACACCCGCTGAACTTATTGCGCACGTGAAAGCTGCTTGAAATAGATCAGTGAGAAATTTCCTCTTAGATCTAGCATCGAAGCAATCCAGTCTGTCCAGTTTGCACGATAGGTAGGAAACGTGTATAGGGATTTTCAGCTATACGTAAAAACGTGGTAAGAACGTTTGTTGCTAACTATGTTGCTAACCTTTTCAAACATTGATCTCTCAATAAATTTTTAATCTTCTAATTCGAAATTCATTAAAAAAAAATATTCATCGATGTTTACTTACTAATTCACGTATCACGTATCTATAAAATTATTTTTCAAAATTCCTTTTTAAATTATATTTTATATCATCAATAATATATATCACTTCGCAAACGAATCGATTAATAACAAATATCTTTTCTTGGAATTAAATACGAAATAGAAATCGACCTTTCGACGCAGTTTCGTTGAGACATATACATTTTCGAACAGCGTGGAGCGCGATTTCGAGTGGAATTTCGCTGCTGTTCGGAAGCCTGGCCGACCTCCCTCGGTGACCGAGTGACAGAGACGCGAAAAATCCTTCGGGCGCGTTTCGTGTCTGGTAAAAAATGGTTTTTAATTTCGCCCGACAGCGAAGTATCGAGAAATCCTTGCCGAGGATTTGAGGAAAGATTTGAAATTTGCGGGCAATATGGAATACGAGAATGGAAACGCTGTTGTAGAGATTTTATCGTAGACGCTACAAAAACGTATGAGATTTCCCATTCGAACGAAGAGTGCGAGTTGTACGAATCTTTTTTCCCCCGCTATTTTTCCTTTTCGTAGAAATTTGTTTTATACACCTTTGTATCGCACGAAAATTAAGATCTCCAATGGAATTTTCGAATATGCAAGAGATAGAACCAGAGTAATTATAAATGATCGCAATTGAATTGCGATTCAATGATTGAATCGCATATATCGTTAAATTGGATACTGAATCAAAGAGAATTCTTGTTCACGTAATAAAGGTTCTGCACTTGATAAATTTTTCGCATTTGTATGAAACTATATTAAATTATGAATTTTTTTAGCGAGATACTATATTGCAATTTCTTTGAAAATTTAAAATTTGAAAGTCAATGTTAATTAGGATTAGTTAAATAAAAATTTAACAGAAGTAAATTTCATTAGAGTAAAGATATCTTATCTTGAGAAAGTTCATAATATTTAACTTGACACTTTAATTTCAATTCATTAATCTTGTAATTCACTAAATTATGCTATAGCGATGCCAATGGAACCAGTTGGTTTTCCCCAAATGGGCGTTGGTCTCCAAGGTGGTTTACAGCAGGTCAGGGACCCAACTACAGGTCACCTTCTTCTCATCCATGCTGCTGGTATGTTTGATGGAAAATATACATTAAATAGAATGTAACAATTGACATAAGAATAATTGAGTATACGTATGAATGTTAAAAAGAGTTCAGTTTCTCGAATAATTTAACACGAGGCTTCTAACACGCAAACTTGATTAGAGATCTTTTGAAAAACTAATAATAATTTTCTATAAAATTTAATCGATTTTAAAAACGCATAAAAACAAAAATACCAGTGAAACGTCATACCATGCTTCTTTTCCTCTAGAGAAATTAATCTTTTCCAAATATTTGTTATTCAACGATTTTAATCAATGATTCTACATCGAAGTTTCAATTTTTAACTCATAATTCTGAATATTATATAACTGTTGCATAGGAGTTGTTAATTATTTTAAGTATTATCAGGTCTGTGAGTATGAAACCGGAATTTGCCTATAGATGGCCCCAGCTAATAATATAGTTATCACTAAACTGCGTCATTGATGCGAAAACTCTTTGTTGACATCTCACAAACATTTTCGACTCGGAACAATACAAGTTTCATACAACAGCATAGTTTGTAATAGCGTTGAACATGTCGAATTTCGTGCCTGGAAACTACGATTTGCGGACAGCATTGATTTTCTGTTACCATTTGAAGAAAACTGCTGCAGAATCGCATCGAATGCTTGTCGAAGCTTACGGTGAGCATGCTCTTGGTGAATCACAGTGCTTTGGTTTAAAAAATGCAGAAGTGGCAATTTTGACGCGAGGAACGAAGAACGTGGAAGACCACCGAAAAGGTTTCAAGACAGAGAATTGCAAGCATCGTTGGACGAGGATGACGCTCAAACGCAACAACAACTCGCTGATCAATTAAACGTGACGCGAGAAGCCGTCTCCATCCGTTTGAAAGCTATGGGAAAGAGCCAGAAGGTGGGAAAATGGGTTCCACATGAACTGAATGAAAGACAGCAGGAAAACCGAAGAACCACTTGCGAAATGCTGCTCGCCAGATACAAAAGAAAGTCATTTCTCCACCGAATTGCGACTGACGATGAAAAGTGGATATATTTTGAGAATCCTAAGCTCCAGGCGAACCACCGATGTCGACTACGAGACCAAATCGCTATGGACGGAAGACAATGCTCCGTGTTTGGTGGGATCAGAAGTGTATGATCTATTATGAACTGTTCAAACTTGGCGAAACCGTTAATACTGAGCGCTACCGTCAACAAATGATCGATTTGAATCAAGCTTTGCGTGAAAAACGACCAAAATATCAAAAAAGGCAACACAAAGTACTTTTGCTTCATGATAATGCACCATCACATACAGCAAAACCGGTCAAGGAAACGATTGAAGCGTTGAGTTGGGAAATACTTTCGCACGCGGCTTACTCACCAGACTTGGCTCCGTCCGATTACTATTTATTTGCATCGATGGGACACGCACTTTTTGACCAGCACTTCCACTTCATACGAAAATGTACGAAAATGGCTCGATGACTGGTTTGCCTCAAAAGAGCTACAGTTTTCTTGGCGTGGCAACCATCAATTGCCAGACAGGTGGGAAAAATGTATAGCTAGCGATGGGCAATACTTCGAATAAATTATTTTTAATCATTTTCATACAATAAACGTGTATTCTCTATACAAAAATTCCAGTTTCATATTTACATAGCTGGTAAAGGAACTTGAGCCACTGTTGCATTTATTGAAAAAATATAGTATCCGGCTTACATTATCGGGGAATAAATGAATTATAATTCAGTGTCATTAATTTCCATTATTTTTATTAGAAGAAGCTCTCAACCGAGAAATGATTTACTTAAAACGTTAAAATTATTTTCGTTTAATAGAGGATTTTAGTCGGAATTTTTAAGCCAGAAATGCGTTAGGAGATTTGATTCTGTAGAAAATGACAGATACCTATGACATAGTTAAATGTGATGCGTGAAACTAAAATACGCGTAAAGTACACAAGCCCGTTCTACGTTTTTCTTTTTTCTTTCCCGTTCGCATATCTATTTCTATGAAGAAAACTCTCTCTGGCGTGTAAACCACAAGTAAATACTTTTGCATAAATTCCTCTTTCGTATAACATGAGTTTTTAACAAACTTGTATAATTACTATTTTCTAATTTTCTTTGCGAATCTATTTCCATATTATATCTTATAATTTAAATATCACTGAACATACATTGAATATAAGTTTATATTCTATATTGAATTTAAAAGCTATATCAATATATCTGAGAATTACAATAGATACCCTCATAATGTATTGTGTCGCGAGCAAAGTAATTTTGAACGTTGCAAGAAAAATTCTGTGGTTGCAGAATGGCAAGTGAATATTTACTTGTTTCTATTGGATATTGAATGCGTTTGTAAATTGCTAACAAATAGTTATATATTAAAATATAACAAAATATATAATACATAATACAAATAAAAAATTTATAGTATAAATATAAAATAAAATATATAATATATATAAATTAATTTAAAAAAATATATATTAGGTAGTCCGAAAAGATTCTTTCGCTTCATAAGGTGATAATAGATGAACAACAATTTCTGTTTTATATTATTTTATTGAATTACGTGTGTTCCATTTCGTTCTATTTCTATTATTATATTCGTGCATAATTCAATAAACTAATAAAAAACAAAAAAAAAAAATTTTTTTTTTCTCAAATCTTACCAACTTACATTCAATTGGTTCGATATTTTTCGCTTAGGTAAAATTCTTTCAGTCGACACCAAATGGTAATTATTGACAGTAGTTTCAAATATTGACTATAGTTTCATGGTATAAGCAGGAACATCCGATAGTAGGACGAAAAGAAGGACATATGCTGCGTACTTTCGGATTTTAGTATGTAAATCCGACGTTGTCCCTCTGCTTCCCCTCTCCTCCACCACCCCCGTCAACAACTCTGCCCTCGAACTGCGGAGGTGTTTTCATACAGATTTCCTCACGTAATAAGAAAACGGCAGAAAAGGATATGTTTAATTTTCTAAGTATTGTAGCTTAGGATTCATGTCAATAAAGGCCATTAACTCTGGTAGAAATTACCTATCCGAAGAAGAGTGCACATATCGTGTGCATGAAAAGGCTAACAATATATTAGGTTGTCCGAAAGGTTTCTTTTGTTTTATTTTCGTCTATATAGACTATCTAAAAATTACACCTAATGCGAGATTTGTTCTAATATTATCATCTTCTAATAATACTATGGCATTCTCATTTATAACAATTTTAAACATTTGATTTAATAGCAAATATAATCGTAACAGAGTTTACGTTTGTTTGATTTTAATGGATTTTAAAATAAAAAGCACGTATCTATTAATGTGAAATTTCTTCCATGATGTTTCAACGCGTTCTTTAGTACATTTAATTGTTAGAATTAAAGATTTCAGAGGTAAGGGTTAAAATTTTTAATTAATTTAAAATCAGAAACATTGCATAATTAATCTCTCTTCTAAAGATTCTTCAAATTTCGTACATATCATAGAACAACAACAAAAATATTTCTTTCCTACCTTCATTTTCTTCCTCATGTTTTCCCTTTCGATTCGAGAACTCAATTTCGAATTCGAGACCTAATCTCAGAGCTTTGTTTGTCCTTCGGTAATTCATGTCTGGAAGATGTTAATCCTTTATGTCAACAGAAACATAATCTGTTGCTTATTCACCAGAAAGTGTGTTGCTCCTTGTTTATTCTGCTTCCTTACGACGTTCTACTTTTTCTAAGCACAGTTTCAAGAAACTTTTTAGTCGCGGACTACGATATCGTTTATTTCTCCTTTTCTCTACCTTCTTTTCTATCTTATTGTTCTTCTTACGTTTTACGTTTTTTTTTCTCTCGCTTCTTTCAATAAACCACGCTCCCATTTTTTCGCTTCTTTGTAAAATTGGTTTCCTTTATGAAATAATACACCTTATGGTTTTTTTACTAACTTTCTTTACGACGTGTTTTTCCAATTGAATTTATAGTTTCTGCTCGCTTACTTGTCGAACAAGACATATCTATATCTTTTTCACTGTTAAATCAGTATATTGTTTTTAACGATACCATGTCAAAATTATATTTTCACGATTCTCACAAATTTTATTATTTCCTTCACTAAATGAAGTTATGTGGGAGAATTTGTTACGATTATATTAATTGACACTAACTGATAAATATTTGCAATTGCATTACGTAGGTATAGTTATCAAATAATTTTAATTACTACAGTTTTCTATGTATTCTTATATTTTGGCTTTTTCCATATATCACAAAATCTTCAATTTTCTAAAAGAGTTTAGAAGTTCATTTAT
>NW_027212617.1:60000-61105 GCF_041682495.2 Bombus fervidus | reverse complement strand
TTGAGGCGATTCTCGGAGAGAGAAATAAAAATAAAGACCCTCTGTCGCATTGTTATCAAACCGTCTTGCTTTTTCTCGAATCGCGCCCCACATGGCACGAAATTTTTTTTTTCTTTGAAAAAAAAAAATTGTCACCGTGTCGTGACGTTGAAGCGACCTCAGAGTAGGCGAGATCACCCGCTGAATTTAAGCATATTACTAAGCGGAGGAAAAGAAACTAACAAGGATTTCCTTAGTAGCGGCGAGCGAACAGGAATTAGCCCAGCACTGAATCCCCGCGGTTCCGCCGTTGGGAAAATGTAGTGTTCGGGAGGATCCGTTTATCCCGTGACGTCGAACCGCGTCCCAAGTCCATCTTGAATGGGGCCATGTACCCACAGAGGGTGCCAGGCCCGTAGTGACCGGAACGCGTTTTCGGGAGGATCTCTCCTTAGAGTCGGGTTGCTTGAGAGTGCAGCCCTAAGTTGGTGGTAAACTCCATCTAAGGCTAAATACAACCACGAGACCGATAGCGAACAAGTACCGTGAGGGAAAGTTGAAAAGAACTTTGAAGAGAGAGTTTCAAGAGTACGTGAAACCGTTCAGGGGTAAACCTGAGAAACCCAAAAGATCGAATGGGGGAGATTTCCATCGTCGACGGCGTCGGTGATCGTTGGTGAGCGATGCTCCGGGTGGGCCCTTCGTGGTTCCATTGGCGAGGGCACGCCACCTTCGATTCGAACGCTCCGGCGTCGTAGTCGTGCACTTCTCCCCCTAGTAGAACGTCGCGACCCGTTGTGTGTCGGTCTACGGCCCGAGCGGGTGACTGTCGCGTCGCTTTCGGCGCACGCGGCAGACCCTCGGTCGCCCGGCCGACTGCACGACGGTACACTAGACGGTATCGGGCCGCAACCAATCCATTCTCGAATGTGTGTGCGTCTAGACCGCCGCAAGCATCGTCGATCGTTCTCAGTTTTTTACGGAGTTTAATTCCGTGCTGGGGCGTCGGCAGCTGTTGGCTGGCGGATTTCTTGGACTGGCCGAGTCTCTGATTACCGGTCGGCGACGCTATTGCTTTGGGTACTCTCAGGGACCCCGTCTTGAAACACGGACCAAGGAGTCTAAC
>NW_027212617.1:40000-55000 GCF_041682495.2 Bombus fervidus | reverse complement strand
GATAACGTCTCGAGGGCGTGCCCGGGCGCCACTCCCCCCCCCCCAACCCCCCGCATCGCGGGTCAGCGCCGGGGTACGTACGATATTCTTAAGGTACGTACGTACGTACGAAAATACGACGACGTAATTCGCAAGGGCGAGACGCGCGCTCGCTCCTCTTTTACTTTTCGTTCTCTCGTTTTTTCCTTCTTTCACCATCGACCAAACCGCTCTCGATCGATCCAAGAAACGAGACGCGAACAGTAACGAAAAAATTAACGTAACGAAAATATACCGTGGACGTACGAAGTAACGGTCGCGATCGTTGCTCGCTCGCTGCGCTCGCTCGAACTTATACTAGCCCAACCCAAAACCGATCCCGCGAGTTTCTCCGATTTCAAGAGAAATCGAGGAACGAACGCGAAAAAAGGGATTGGTTTTGGGTTGGGCTAGTTTTTTTTTCGAGCGAGCGCAGCGAGCGAGCAACGCTCGAGAGCCCGTCTGACTTTGAAAAATTTTCGTACCGAACGGTTATTTCCAGTTATTTCGCTTAAAAGCGTTGTGATGCGTATATATTTTTACATAAATGGGAATATCATGTATTCCTACGTCGGGATTAAGCGTTTATTTCGTCCCGAGAACGTTAAAAAAAAATTTTTAATCGAACCGTTTTTTCGAATTTTTTCGCTTAAAAGCGTTACAAGGTGCTAATATTTGTGCATAAATCGCTTTAGAATGACGTTTTACATCGGGATTAAGCGTTTATTTCGTCGCTGGAAAGTTATATAAAAAAAGTATGATCGCGCCCGGACGTTGGAACTTAGTCGCATTCTCGACCGGTACGTAGGGACTTAGAAAAATTTTCGACCGAAAAGTTATTTCGAGTTATTTCGCTTAAAAGCGTTATAAGGTATGAATATTTTTATAGAAATCGTTATGGTTCGACGAATTCTAGTCGACTGTAACGATTTCGTTTTATTTTTTTAAAAATTGCCCCCTCCGGACCGACATGACCGGGCGGTTGGCACTTCGTCGATCCCCCGGCCGGTACGTAGGGACTTAGAAAAATTCCGGTCCAAAAAGTTATTTCGAGTTATCTCGCTAAAAAGCGTTACGAGGTATGAATATTTTTATATAAATGGCAATATTATGTATTTCTACGTCGGGATTAAGCGTTTATTTCGTCCCGAGAACTTTAAAAAAATTTTTAATCGAACGTTTTTTCGAATTTTTTCGCTTAAAAGCGTTACAAGGTACGAATATTCTTGCATAAATCGCTTTAGAATGACGTTTTACGTCGGGATTAAGCGTTTATTTCGTCGCTGGAAAGTTATATAAAAAAAGTATGATCGCGCCCGGGACGTTGGAACTTAGTCGCATTCTCGACCGGTACGTTGGGACTTAGAAAAATTTCGGACCGAAAAGTTTTTTCGAGTTATTTCGTTAAAAAGCGTTACGAGGTATGAATATTTTTATAGAAATCGTTATGGTTCGACGAATTCTAGTCGAACGTAACGATTTCGTTTATTTTTTTAAAAAATTGCCCCCTCCGGACCGACATGACCGGGCGGTTGGCACTTCGTCGATCCCCCGGCCGGGACGTAGGGACTTAGAAAAATTCCGGACCGAAAAGTTATTTCGAGTTATCTCGCTTAAAAGCGTTATGATGCGTATATATTTTTACATAAATAGCAATATTACGTATTTCTACGTCGGGATTAAGCGTTTATTTCGTCCCGACAACGTTTAAAAAAAAATTTTTAATCGAACCGTTTTTTTCGAATTTTTTCGCTTAAAAGCGTTATAAGGTGCGAATATTCTTGCATAAATCGCTTTAAAATGACGTTTTACATCGGGATTAAGCGTTTATTTCGTCCCCGAAAGGTGCCGTAAAAAATTTACGATCGCGCCCGAGACGTTGGAACTTAGTCGCATTCTCGAGCGGTACGTTGGACTTAGAAAAATTTCGGACCGAAACGTTATTTCGAGTTATTTCGCTTAAAAGCGTTACGAGGTATGAATATTTTTATAGAAATCGTTATGGTTCGACGAATTCTAGTCGAACGTAACGATTTCGTTTTATTTTTTTAAAAAATTGCCCCCTCCGGACCGACATGACCGGGAGGTTGGCACTTCGTCGATCCCCCGGCCGGTACGTAGGGACTTAGAAAAATTTCGGACCGAAAAGTTATTTCGAGTTATCTCGCTTAAAAGCGTTACGAGGTATGAATATTTTTATATAAATGGGAATATTATGTATTTCTACGTCGGGATTAAGCGTTTATTTCGTCCCGAGAACTTTAAAAAAAATTTTTTAATCGAACCGTTTTTTCGAATTTTTTCGCTTAAAAGCGTTACAAGGTGCTAATATTTGTGCATAAATCGCTTTAAAATGACGTTTTACATCGGGATTAAGCGTTTATTTCGTCGCTGGAAAGTTATATAAAAAAAGTACGATCGCGCCCGGGACGTTGGAACTTAGTCGCATTCTCGAGCGGTACGTAGGGACTTAGAAAAATTTCGGACCGAAAAGTTTTTTCGAGTTATTTCGTTAAAAAGCGTTATGAGGTACGAATATTTTTATATAAATGGGAATGTTATTAAGTTTTACGTCGGGATTAAACGTTTATTTGGTCCGAAAACGTTAAAAAAAAAATAGTGGACCGACGCGACTCGGCCCGTCGGACTTTGTCATACTCTCCACCGGTACGTAGGGACTTAGAAAAATTTTCGACCGAAAAGTTTTTTCGAGTTATTTCGCTTAAAAGTGTTATAAGGTATGAATATTTTTATATAAATCGCTATATTATTATATTTTACGTCGGGATTAAACGTTTATTTGGTCCCGAAAACGTTAAAGAAAAATAGTGGACCGACGCGACTCGGCCCGTCGGACTTGGTCATACTCTCCACCGGTACGTAGGGACTTAGAAAAATTTTCGACCGAAAAGTTTTTTCGAGTTATTTCGCTTAAAAGTGTTATAAGGTATGAATATTTTTATATAAATCGCTATATTATTATATTTTACGTCGGGATTAAACGTTTATTTGGTCCCGAAAACGTTAAAAAAAAATAGTGGACCGACGCGACTCGGCCCGTCGGACTTGGTCATACTCTCCACCGGTACGTAGGGACTTAGAAAAATTTTCGACCGAAAAGTTTTTTTCGAGTTATTTCGCTTAAAAGTGTTATAAGGTATGAATATTTTTATATAAATCGCTATATTATTATATTTTACGTCGGGATTAAACGTTTATTTGGTCCCGAAAACGTTAAAAAAAAATAGTGGACCGACGCGACTCGGCCCGTCGGACTTGGTCATACTCTCCACCGGTACGTAGGGACTTAGAAAAATTTTCGACCGAAAAGTTTTTTCGAGTTATTTCGTTAAAAAGCGTTATAAGGTACGAATATTTTTATATAAATCGCTATATTATTATATTTTACGTCGGGATTAAACGTTATTTGGTCCCGAAAACGTTAAAGAAAAATAGTGGACCGACGCGACTCGGCCCGTCGGACTTGGTCATACTCTCCACCGGTACGTAGGGACTTAGAAAAATTTTCGACCGAAAAGTTTTTTTCGAGTTATTTCGTTAAAAAGCGTTATAAGGTACGAATATTTTTATATAAATCGCTATATTATTATATTTTACGTCGGGATTAAACGTTTATTTGGTCCCGAAAACGTTAAAAAAAAATAGTGGACCGACGCGACTCGGCCCGTCGGACTTGGTCATACTCTCCACCGGTACGTAGGGACTTAGAAAAATTTTCGACCGAAAAGTTTTTTCGAGTTATTTCGTTAAAAAGCGTTATGAGGTATTATATTTTTATATAAATCGTTGTATTATTATATTTTACGTCGGGATTAAACGTTTATTTGGTCCCGAAAACGTTAAAAAAAAATTTTTTATTCGAAAGGTTTTTTTGAATTATTTCGCTTAAAAGCGTTATAAGGTGCGAATATTCTTGCATAAATCGCTTTAAAATGACGTTTTACATCGGGATTAAGCATTTATTTCGTCGCTGAAAAGTTATATAAAAAAAGTATGATCGCGCCCGGGACGTTGGAACTTAGTCGCATTCTCGAGCGGTACGTAGGGACTTAGAAAAATTTCGGACCGAAAAGTTTTTTCGAGTTATTTCGTTAAAAAGCGTTATGAGGTATGAATATTTTTATATAAATCGCTATATTATTGTATTTTACGTCGGGATTAAACGTTTATTTCGTCCGTGGAAGGTTAAAAAAAAACGGACGGATACGACCGGGCCTTTGGAACTTTGTCTCATTCTGGACCGGTACGTTGGGACTTAGAAAAATTTCGGCCGGCGGAAAAGTCCGAAATACTTATTTCGAGTTATTTCGTTAAAAAGCGTTATAAGGTATAAATATTTTTGCGGAAACGGTTATATCTCTATTAAATACAACTGGATTAAACGTTTTTTTCGAATTTTTTAAAAAATTTGTGTTCGACGAACTGACACGACTGCGATATTTGTTTAATTATTTCGTTAATTAACGTTGCAAGGTATATATTTTTTTGCATATTTCTCGTTGTTTCAACGTGTTCTAATCGATTAAGAACGTGGTTTTTGTCCGTATTCGTTAAAAGAGGTGGTTTACTGATGCGATTTTGAAAAAAAAAAAAAAAATTAAATTTTTCGATAAAAACTCGTTTAAAATATTAAAATAAGCGGTGCGTTAAAATATCTCGACGATAGGACGTTTTATAAGGGTACTTTATTGGAACAAAGTGGTCGAGCGTTTCAGAGACTAAGTCCGACGGTACGTTGGGACTTAGAAAAATTTCGGCCGGCGGAAAAGTCCGAAAAGCTTATTTCGAGTTATTTCGTTAAAAAGCGTTATAAGGTATAAATATTTTTGCAGAAACGGTTATATCTCTATTAAATACAACTGGATTAAACGTTTTTTTCGAATTTTTTAAAAAATTAGTGTCCGTCGAACTGACACGACTGCGATATTTGTTTAATTTTTTCGTTAATTAACGTTGCAAGGTATATATTTTTTTGCATATTTCTCGTTGTTTTAACGTGTTCTAATCGATTAAGAACGTGGTTTTTGTCCGTATTCGTTAAAAGAGGTGGTTTACTGATGCGATTTTGAAAAAAAAAAAAAAATTAAATTTTTCGATAAAAACTCGTTTGAAATATTAAAATAAGCGGTGCGTTAAAATATCTCGACGATAGGATGTTTTCTAAGGGTAGTTTATTCGAAAAAAGTGGTCGAGCGTTTCAGAGACTAAGTCCGACGGTACGCTCTAACGGAGGTTTTACATGGTAAGCGCCCGGCCGCTGGCCCGGCCGGCGCCGACCGTCCGGCCGGCGCTTTGGTATCTATAAGAGACACGTCGAGTCGGACGGTCCGGACGGAACAGCGTCGAGCGCGTGGCTATTCTACGGCCTCGGTTGAGAATTCAGTCACCGCTCCTCGAGTCTTAGTGAACTTTTTTACTATTTCTCGACTGTTCCTTCGTTCTCGTATCGACTCTTTCTCTACACTGCTGCGCCGCGGGTCGCTGTCCTGGACGTAATGACCAAATAACGTGGCAAGGTTCCCCTTAGTCGGGAAGCTGGATCCTGTATGCTCGCACTAACTTTAAAAAAAGTTAGGGCAGTGTGCTTGTTACTAACTGAGTATCAATTCATGCTGGTTCGGCAGAGACCGTTCCAAAACTTATGTTATAGCGTACGCAGTACGTTTTAAACATACGAAAGGCTAATGGGGAGCGTACTACCTTTTAGGAAGTGCGTTCTTTCTGATTGGAGAATATCAAAAGAACGAACGAATATGTTTCTTACGAGGACGGTACGTTCAGCATGCAGTTTACGTGCTTTTTACCGCTAAGGCATATTCGTTCAACCAACAAACCATTCTTACAGAATATGATCCTATGAACAGAATGATCTTAAAATATTCCACACAAACAATCAAACGAACGAAAGAAAGTAAAGAGAGAGTGGCGAAATGAGAGAGAGTAGTGGCGTTCGACGTTACAACGGGAATTAAAAGGGTGTCGTCGAACGTTCACTAAGAACGAAAAGTCTCGTCGTACGGTGTTACGGACCCACCTACGACACTCTGAGGCTATTTTAAAAAGAGAGTCTTTTGACTCTAATATATAATATATATATAAAATACAAAGTTCCCTGGTTGATCCTGCCAGTAGTCATATGCTTGTCTCAAAGATTAAGCCATGCATGTCTCAGTACATGCCGCATTAAGGTGAAACCGCGAATGGCTCATTAAATCAGTTATGGTTTCTTAGATCATACTTAAACTTACTTGGATAACTGTGGTAATTCTAGAGCTAATACATGCAAACAGATTCGTACCAGAGATGGTACGAATGCTTTTATTAGATCAAAACCAATCGGTGGCGGATGGCTCGTCCGTTCGTCCATCGTTTGTTTTGGTGACTCTGAATAACTTTGTGCTGATCGCATGGTCATCTAGCACCGGCGACGCATCTTTCAAATGTCTGCCTTATCAACTGTCGATGGTAGGTTCTGCGCCTACCATGGTTGTAACGGGTAACGGGGAATCAGGGTTCGATTCCGGAGAGGGAGCCTGAGAAACAGCTACCACATCCAAGGAAGGCAGCAGGCGCGCAAATTACCCACTCCCGGCACGGGGAGGTAGTGACGAAAAATAACGATACGGGACTCATCCGAGGCCCCGTAATCGGAATGAGTACACTTTAAATCCTTTAACGAGGACCAATTGGAGGGCAAGTCTGGTGCCAGCAGCCGCGGTAATTCCAGCTCCAATAGCGTATATTAAAGTTGTTGCGGTTAAAAAGCTCGTAGTTGAATCTGTGTGTCACAGTGTCGGTTCACCGCTCGCGGTGTTTAACTGGCATTATGTGGTACGTCCTATCGGTGGGCTTAGCTCCTCGCGGGGCGGTCCAACTAATATCCCATCGCGGTGCTCTTCACTGAGTGTCGAGGTGGGCCGATACGTTTACTTTGAACAAATTAGAGTGCTTAAAGCAGGCTACCTTCGCCTGAATACTGTGTGCATGGAATAATGGAATAGGACCTCGGTTCTATTTTGTTGGTTTTCGGAGCCCCGAGGTAATGATTAATAGGGACAGATGGGGGCATTCGTATTGCGACGTTAGAGGTGAAATTCTTGGATCGTCGCAAGACGGACAGAAGCGAAAGCATTTGCCAAAAATGTTTTCATTAATCAAGAACGAAAGTTAGAGGTTCGAAGGCGATCAGATACCGCCCTAGTTCTAACCATAAACGATGCCAGCCAGCGATCCGCCGAAGTTCCTCCGATGACTCGGCGGGCAGCTTCCGGGAAACCAAAGCTTTTGGGTTCCGGGGGAAGTATGGTTGCAAAGCTGAAACTTAAAGGAATTGACGGAAGGGCACCACCAGGAGTGGAGCCTGCGGCTTAATTTGACTCAACACGGGAAACCTCACCAGGCCCGGACACCGGAAGGATTGACAGATTGATAGCTCTTTCTTGATTCGGTGGGTGGTGGTGCATGGCCGTTCTTAGTTGGTGGAGCGATTTGTCTGGTTAATTCCGATAACGAACGAGACTCTAGCCTGCTAAATAGACGTAAATTATGGTATCTCGAAGGCCCCCGGCTTCGGTCGGCGGGTTTTTACTACCAACGTACAAACAAATCTTCTTAGAGGAACAGGCGGCTTCTAGCCGCACGAGATTGAGCAATAACAGGTCTGTGATGCCCTTAGATGTTCTGGGCCGCACGCGCGCTACACTGAAGGAATCAGCGTGTTTTCCCTGGCCGAAAGGCCCGGGTAACCCGCTGAACCTCCTTCGTGCTAGGGATTGGGGCTTGCAATTATTCCCCATGAACGAGGAATTCCCAGTAAGCGCGAGTCATAAGCTCGCGTTGATTACGTCCCTGCCCTTTGTACACACCGCCCGTCGCTACTACCGATTGAATGATTTAGTGAGGTCTTCGGACTGGTGCGCGGCCAATGTGATAAGCATTGCCGATGTTACCGGGAAGATGACCAAACTTGATCATTTAGAGGAAGTAAAAGTCGTAACAAGGTTTCCGTAGGTGAACCTGCGGAAGGATCATTAACGAAAAATACAAAAACACAAAGAATATATTTGACTTGAACACTGTATAATAAAATATATATAATATCGTCGGTAAGGAGCCGTACTCCTCCTATATCGACACAAAGTATATACGACGTATTAACAAGCTATATACTTTGACAAAAGCCAAATTTTTTACAATAAGGAGGTGGGAGACGCTCCAGTTACGAAACTATACGAAGAGTGTGGCACTCTCTCTCGATCATCGGGATGAAGAGATATACTTTTACACGAATAATTCGAGGCGCCTGCGTGAGGTCGTACACAGAAAGACCCGCCGTCTCCGAATAATATTATAACAAACGAAAAACTTAAAAATATTCTCGAGGCGCCTGCGTGAGGTCGTAAACAGAAAGACCCGCCGTCTCCGAATAATATAACACACGGAAAACTTAAAAAGATTCTCGAGGCGCTTGCGTGAGGTCGTACACAGAAAGACCCGCCGTCTCCGAATCCTATAACACGAAACCGCTACTATTAATAATAATAATAATAATAATAATAACGATATGTGAGGGAACTTGAGCTGAACACATATCGAAAAAACTAAAAGTTACAGTGGAAACCACGTGTAATGAGAAATGCGATCGAGGCGCCTGCGTGAGGTCGTACACAGAAAGACCCGCCGTCACGATCTCGTATTTCGTATTTGCATCGTGGAAATCCAACGAACGAACAATATAATATATAAACTAAAATCTCTAAAGTGCCTCGTGTCGGAGAGATCACTGCTCACACCTCTTCTATATTTCGTAGTTGCGTTGCGTAGGCCTCACCTCCTAGCAACGGGACATAAGGAAGACTGCTCTTTGGGATCGAACGAAGCGTCTATAACGAGTCGTCGACGAGAGCGAAAGAACGCGAATAGCGAGCCGCAGAAAAATAGGATACCGAATTATATATCTTCGAAGGTTCTCTTCGAAGATCCATGGATACCTATATCTGCGCGTCTCCAGCTATCTCGCGCGTCTCTCCAAACTCTCGTCGTTCCTCGAAACGTGCTTCCTACCCAAAGGGCGTTCGTTCTTCCTATGTCGTTTCGTTGTCGTTCGTTTCAACGGCGAACGATATACGATGTTCGACAAAACGAAACCACGTTGTACGTTCGTACTCGTGGATCGGGTAACCTAGAACGAAAACGCATTGCGTGGATGTTGGCCCGAAAAGATATATACCAGTGCGAGTGATGGTAAAGAGTATAACGATTCTTAACTAGACGAAGTTGGTTCGGAGGGGACCGCCGGCCGTCTCTCTATCCTCGCGAGTCTAATGCCTCGTTCCGTCGCTAGAGTTTTTCAAACTCTGCTTCTGGCTATCGGGAAGAATAGACCGCGCGCGAGGAAGAGGAACGACGACCGTGCGCGTCCCATCGATTTTTTTTATTTTTACCTGAACCACCGAAGTCGATTCAGAGGGGACCGCCGGCCGTCTCTCTATCCTCGTTGTCGTGAGTCATATGCCTCGTTCCGTCGCTAGAGTTTTTCAAACTCTGCTTCTGGCTATCGGGAAGAAACGACCGCGCGAGGAAGACGACGACGACGACCGTGCGCGTCCCATCGAATTTTTTTTTATTTTTACCTGATCGACGGAAGTTTCGTCCGGTTCGTCTCTTTTACCATCGTCTCGTCGACCCGTTCAGAGGGGACCGCCTGTCCATATCCTCGTTGTCGTGAGTCATATGCCTCGTTCCGTCGCTAGAGTTTTTCAAACTCTGCTTCTGGCTATCGGGAAGAAACGACCGCGCGAGGCCGATGGCTGCGAGTCCCATCGAATTTTTTTTAAACGCACGCACACACATACACCTGAACGGAGATGCGTTCCTTTTCGTCGCGATTTTTCGCGCTTTAGTCGTCGTTGTCGCCATCCGTTCGGAGGGGACCGCCGGCCGTCTCTCTATCCTCGTTGTCGAGAGTCTAATGCCTCGTTCCGTCGCTAGAGTTTTTCAAACTCTGCTTCTGGCTATCGGGAAGAAAAGACCGCGCGAGGAAGAGGAAGGACGACCGTGCGCGTCCCTTTCGAATTTTTTTTTATTTTTACCTGAGCGACCAAAGTGGATTCAGAGGGGACCGCCGGCCGTCTCTCTATCTTCGTTGTCGCGAGTCTAATGCCTCGTTCCGTCGCTAGAGTTTTTCAAACTCTGCTTCTGGCTATCGGGAAGAATAGACCGCGCGCGAGGAAGAGGAAGGACGACCGTGCGCGTCCCATCGATTTTTTTTATTTTTACCTGAACCACCGAAGTCGATTCAGAGGGGACCGCCGGCCGTGTCTGTATCCTCGTTGTCGAGAGTCTAATGCCTCGTTCCGTCGCTAGAGTTTTTCAAACTCTGCTTCTGGCTATCGGGAAGAAACGACCGCGCGAGGAAGACTACGACCGTGCGCGTCCCATCGATTTTTTTTACCCGAACGATGGAGATGCATATCGGCTGTTTGCTTCGAATAACTGGACGAGAGGAACGAACATATATATATATCATGGGCTAGCCACCGTGCGCTTTCTTCGCGAGATCGTGTGCTGTACAGAGGATTCAGAATCGGGTGTTATATCCCCGTCGTTTCCTGACGAACGGAGCTTCGATCTCGTTGGTTGTTATATATTATAATGCACTTTACGCCCGGTCGGCGGGCTGCGTGTGTCGTCGCGCAGTCCGTCCGATTTCGTTTTCGAACGTATTTTCGTGTCGTCAATCATATGGCGACTTCCGCGCGTTCGATTCCCGTTGGTCGGACGTTTGTCGGATATCGGCTTCTTTCGAACCGAGAATAAGAGTACAAAAACCTGAGTACACAAACAAAAATCCATGCATAAACGATTACCCTGAACGGTGGATCACTTGGCTCGTGGGTCGATGAAGAACGCAGCTAATTGCGCGTCAACGTGTGAACTGCAGGACACATGAACATCGACATTTCGAACGCACATTGCGGTCCACGGATACAATTCCTGGACCACGCCTGGCTGAGGGTTGCTCACGTAAACCTAAGACTGCTTGCGTTGCGTATCGTTGCTCTCGGTCCGTATCTCTCTGTTCTTTCTTGCCTCGTCGACAGCCCGCCGTCGTTCGTTTTATCTTTAAACGAACGTTTCTGAGTCGGAGGACGAGCGCCAAGCAAAAGAATACGAATTAAAGAGCGGTCGAGGGCTCGTACGCGACGTACGAGCGATTGTTGGACGTTCGTCGGCGTTCGTCGCTGGATCGTGTGGAGACCGGCGTACGCATGCTCTCGATACAAATATATATGAAAAATCTATCGCGTTCACGGGAGACTCGCAAAACTACCTCCGTCTCTTCTCTGTCCCTTCTTGGCTTGACAACCCGCCGTCGTTCGTGTTTTACGAACGTTTCTGAGTCGGACGAAGCGCAAGAAGAAGGATACGAATTAAAAGAGCGCGGAGAGAACCGTCGTCGTCGACGCGGTTATCGAGATACACAGAGCGAGTTTTCTTCGTGGCCGATTTTTTTTTTCTTTTTGTATCAGCCTCTGCTACGTTTTGTTAGTCTTCGATAAGCACGAATGACCGCGCCCCCGACGTCGTCTTAAATGAATTTTTGGCGAGACTGAGAGAAAGCAAAAATATTTTTGAACAAAGTCAGTCGAGAGAGGAGAGAAAAGAGAACCAAGATATTAAAACCTAAACCTAAACTTGGTGGCGTAACGAAAAACTGTGTGCCTTAAAGAAACACAACCGTCTTTTCATCAAGATGTTTTTACTCGTACAGCCCCAGGGATCGAATACCCACTCCGTCTGTTCGTGCGGCAGAGATGTATTCTGCAGGCGCGAGACGACTGACGAGAGACAACGAGGACCGTCGCATCGATGGGTCGTCGTTGCGTTTTTCATCCTCTGTGCTTTTTTCTGTTCTTCGCGAACCCAGAGAAAGCCGTAGATCCGGGAACGGACACACGAGATTTCTTCGAACGCTGATGACTTAGGGAGATGATCCCCAGCGTTGCGCGGAGATCGGAGAGTACGCGTACATGTATCGGGACGAATTTTTCCCCGTCGGTCGCGTATCTCTCTGCCCGCGCGCCTGGCCCAAAGCCACGTTCGTCGGAAATCAACGAAAAGTGTGTTACGATCTAGCGTGCGTCTACGATCGGCTATATTTAAGGGTGACGAAGAAGAGAAAAGCTCACGGTGTTGCGCAACGTTTCTGTACTCGATTTTAAGATGTGCATGTGAGTCCGTTACAAAGTTGTTCGGATCGTCGAAAATAGTCGTTTTCGTCGTCGTGCGAAAGAGAATAATCTCTGACATTGGCACGGAGAGATCGCGCAGAGGAAGAGAACGATCCTCTTTGGCGAGGCTCGAGAAAGACTAACGAAACTTGATTAGAGACGAGGTATACACGCGCCGTACGTACGACGTACGCGCGTGTGATTTTTTTTTGCTTTAAGGCGATTCGGCGCTCCGAGTATTAGAGAAAAAGAGATCGTTGGTCATCCCATGTCTCTTCGTCGTCTATCGCTGGACCGCGCATCCTAACGTATCGCCGGTCGTCCAGTCCCCGAGTAATAAATTCACCCCGTTGTGTACGTCTCGCGCTCGCTTTTCCACTTGCGTGAGTTCCCGTGCGTTTTCGTCGTTGGTACAGAGCAAAGAAACCGATATGTTATATACATGTCGCGTGTTCGATCTCTGTGCCAGCAATAACAGGCGAAAACAAGGAACCGCTGGAATCGTCGAGAAGAGAGAAACGGCTACGGGAGATATATTATACATAACACGTGTATATATATATATATATATTATACAAAGAGGACGGGCGTTAAAAACCGGAGATCGTTACGGGTGTCTTGCGTGAGTCTTAGCTCGAACATGATACGACGAACGAAGTTTAAAAGGCACTTTGGCGAGATGCATAAAACGTTTCTCGATCGAGATAGAATATAAGGTTCTCGATTCTATTCGAATTAATTTTTTTTTTTTATTTTTTTTTCTCTTTGAGGCGATTCTCGGAGAGAGAAATAAAAATAAAGACCCTCTGTCGCATTGTTATCAAACCGTCTTGCTTTTCTCGAATCGCGCCCACATGGCACGAAATTTTTTTTTCTTTGAAAAAAAAAAATTGTCACCGTGTCGTGACGTTGAAGCGACCTCAGAGTAGGCGAGATCACCCGCTGAATTTAAGCATATTACTAAGCGGAGGAAAAGAAACTAACAAGGATTTCCTTAGTAGCGGCGAGCGAACAGGAATTAGCCCAGCACTGAATCCCGCGGTTCCGCCGTTGGGAAATGTAGTGTTCGGGAGGATCCGTTTATCCCGTGACGTCGAACCGCGTCCAAGTCCATCTTGAATGGGGCCATGTACCCACAGAGGGTGCCAGGCCCGTAGTGACCGGAACGCGTTTCGGGAGGATCTCTCCTTAGAGTCGGGTTGCTTGAGAGTGCAGCCCTAAGTTGGTGGTAAACTCCATCTAAGGCTAAATACAACCACGAGACCGATAGCGAACAAGTACCGTGAGGGAAAGTTGAAAAGAACTTTGAAGAGAGAGTTCAAGAGTACGTGAAACCGTTCAGGGGTAAACCTGAGAAACCCAAAAGATCGAATGGGGAGATTCATCGTCGACGGCGTCGGTGATCGTTGGTGAGCGATGCTCCGGGTGGGCCTTCGTGGTTCCATTGGCGAGGGCACGCCACCTTCGATTCGAACGCTCCGGCGTCGTAGTCGTGCACTTCTCCCCTAGTAGAACGTCGCGACCCGTTGTGTGTCGGTCTACGGCCCGAGCGGGTGACTGTCGCGTCGCTTCGGCGCACGCGGCAGACCCTCGGTCGCCCGGCCGACTGCACGACGGTACACTAGACGGTATCGGGCCGCAACCAATCCATTCTCGAATGTGTGTGCGTCTAGACCGCCGCAAGCATCGTCGATCGTTCTCAGTTTTTACGGAGTTTAATTCCGTGCTGGGGCGTCGGCAGCTGTTGGCTGGCGGATTTCTTGGACTGGCCGAGTCTCTGATTACCGGTCGGCGACGCTATTGCTTTGGGTACTCTCAGGACCCGTCTTGAAACACGGACCAAGGAGTCTAACATGTACGCGAGTCATTGGGACTTGTAAACCTAAAGGCGAAATGAAAGTGAAAATCGGCGCGCGTGCCCACCCTGAGTGGGTTGCGCGTGTCCGATCGAGGGAGGATGGGCCGCGAGACAATGCGGCCCCGCACTCCCGGGGCGTCTCGTTCTCATTGCGAGGAGAGGCGCACCTAGAGCGTACACGTTGGGACCCGAAAGATGGTGAACTATGCCTGGTCAGGACGAAGTCAGGGGAAACCCTGATGGAGGTCCGTAGCGATTCTGACGTGCAAATCGATCGTCGGAACTGGGTATAGGGGCGAAAGACTAATCGAACCATCTAGTAGCTGGTTCCCTCCGAAGTTTCCCTCAGGATAGCTGGCACTCGTCCGTTCTCATCGAACGCGTACGAGTCTCATCTGGTAAAGCGAATGATTAGAGGCCTTGGGGCCGAAACGACCTCAACCTATTCTCAAACTTTAAATGGGTGAGATCTCTGGCTTGCTTGGATCATGAAGCCACGAGATACAATTGTCGGATCAGAGTGCCAAGTGGGCCAATTTTGGTAAGCAGAACTGGCGCTGTGGGATGAACCAAACGTGGAGTTAAGGCGCCTAAGTCGACGCTTATGGGATACCATGAAAGGCGTTGGTTGCTTAAGACAGCAGGACGGTGGCCATGGAAGTCGGAATCCGCTAAGGAGTGTGTAACAACTCACCTGCCGAAGCAACTAGCCCTGAAAATGGATGGCGCTGAAGCGTCGCGCCTATACTCCGCCGTCAGTGGCAAGTGGGAAGGCACGCGAGTCTTTCGATCAATTGCGATCGTGGACCGTCCTTCATGAAGCTCTGACGAGTAGGAGGGTCGCGGCGGTGTGCGCAGAAGGGTCTGGGC
>NW_027212617.1:30000-37500 GCF_041682495.2 Bombus fervidus | reverse complement strand
GATAGCGATGCCGCGTTCGTAGTACGTCCGTCGATGCGCACGACGGGCGTACGCGGCGCGGCTCGGCGAGGCACAAACGGTGTACGTACGAAGAGGAGAAGAAGAAGAAGAAGAAGAAGTTTCGCTACGTACGTCGTGCGTAGCGATTTTTTTTCTTTAAAAAGAAAAAAAAGTCTGTGGTGGACTTGGTGTGGTGGCGTGTGTACGCACGAAAAAGAAATTTTTCGCTACGTGCGGCTGTCATCGATAGATGATGGTCGTGCGTAGCGATTTTTGTTTTCTTTAAAGTCCAAAAGCAATACGCCGCTGGACTTTGAATTTTTTTAAGTATGCTTGAGAAAGCAATACGCCGCTGGACTTTGAATTTTTTTATGTATGCTTGAAAAAGCAATACGCCGCTGGACTTGAATTTTTATATGCGGCGAAAGCAATACGCCGCTGACTTTGAATTTTTATATGCGCCGAAAGCAATACGCCGCTGGACTTTGAATTTTTATATGCCGGCGAAAGCAATACGCCGCTGGACTTTGAATTTTTATATGCCGGCAAAAGCAATACGCCGCTGGACTTTGAATTTTTATATGCCAGCGAAAGCAATACGCCGCTGGACTTTGAATTTTTTTATATGCCGGCAAAAGCAATACGCCGCTGGACTTTGAATTTTTATATGCCAGCGAAAGCAATACGCCGCTGACTTTGAATTTTTTAAGTATGCTTGAAAAAGCAATACGCCGCTGGACTTTGAATTTTTATATGCCAGCGAAAGCAATACGCCGCTGGACTTTGAATTTTTTTATATGCCGGCAAAAGCAATACCGCGCTGGACTTTGAATTTTTATATGCCAGCGAAAGGCAATACGCCGCTGGACTTTGAATTTTCATATGCCAGCGAAAGCAATACGCCGCTGGACTTTGAATTTTTATATGCCGGCGAAAGCAATACGCCGCTGGACTTTGAATTTTTATATGCCAGCGAAAGCAATACGCCGCTGGACTTTGAATTTTATATGCCGGCGAAAGCAATACGCCGCTGGACTTTGAATTTTTATATGCCAGCGAAAGCAATACGCCGCTGGACTTTGAATTTTTAAGTATGCTTGAAAAAGCAATACGCCGCTGGACTTTGTCGCGTGCGCTTGAAAAAGGAATTTCGCTGCGTACGCCGTAGATGGTCGTACGTAGCGAGTTTTTTTCCTTTAAATCAATGTTCGTCGAGTGCGATTCAAAAGCAATACGCCGCTGGACTTTGTCGTTTTCAAGCAAAAACCAATACTCCGCTGGAATCGACAATTTAATTCCAAACACAATTTCGCTACGTACGGCCGTCGATGCGAACGATGGTCGTACGTAGCGATTTTTTTTTTCCTTTAAATCCAATAGAGATAACGTCTCGAGGGCGTGCCCGGGCGCCACTCCCCCCCCCCCAACCCCCCGCATGCGCGGGTCAGCGCCGGGGTACGTACGATATTCTTAAGGTACGTACGTACGTACGAAAATACGGACGACGTAATTCGCAAGGGCGAGACGCGCGCTCGCTCCTCTTTTACTTTTCGTTCTCTCGTTTTTTCCTTCTTTCACCATCGACCAAACCCGCTCTCGATCGATCCAAGAAACGAGACGAAAGTAACGAAAAATTAACGTAACGAAAATATACCGTGGACGTACGAAGTAACGGTCGCGATCGTTGCTCGCTCGCTGCGCTCGCTCGAACTTATACTAGCCCAACCCAAACCGATCCCGCGAGTTTCTCCGATTTCACGAGAAATCGAGGAACGAACGCGAAAAAGGGATTGGTTTTGGGTTGGGCTAGTTTTTTTTTCGAGCGAGCGCAGCGAGCGAGCAACGCTCGAGAGCCCGTCTGACTTTGAAAAATTTTCGTACCGAACGGTTATTTCCAGTTATTTCGCTTAAAAGCGTTGTGATGCGTATATATTTTTACATAAATGGGAATATCATGTATTCCTACGTCGGATTAAGCGTTATTTCGTCCCGAGAACGTTAAAAAAAAATTTTAATCGAACCGTTTTTTCGAATTTTTTCGCTTAAAAGCGTTACAAGGTGCTAATATTTGTGCATAAATCGCTTTAGAATGACGTTTTACAGCGGGATTAAGCGTTTATTTCGTCGCTGGAAAGTTATATAAAAAAAGTATGATCGCGCCCGGGACGTTGGAACTTAGTCGCATTCTCGACCGGTACGTAGGGACTTAGAAAAATTTTCGACCGAAAAGTTATTTCGAGTTATTTCGCTTAAAAGCGTTATAAGTATGAATATTTTTATAGAAATCGTTATGGTTCGACGAATTCTAGTCGACTGTAACGATTTCGTTTTATTTTTTTAAAAAATTGCCCCCTCCGGACCGACATGACGCGGCGGTTGGCACTTCGTCGATCCCCGGCCGGTACGTAGGGACTTAGAAAAATTCCGGTCCAAAAAGTTATTTCGGAGTTATCTCGCTAAAAAGCGTTACGAGGTATGAATATTTTTATATAAATGGCAATATTATGTATTTCTACGTCGGGATTAAGCGTTTATTTCGTCCCGAGAACTTTAAAAAAAAATTTTTAATCGAACCGTTTTTTCGAATTTTTTCGCTTAAAAGCGTTACAAGGTACGAATATTCTTGCATAAATCGCTTTAGAATGACGTTTTACGTCGGATTAAGCGTTTATTTCGTCGCTGGAAAGTATATAAAAAAAGTATGATCGCGCCCGGACGTTGGAACTTAGTCGCATTCTCGACCGGTACGTTGGACTTAGAAAAATTTCGGACCGAAAAGTTTTTTTCGAGTTATTTCGTTAAAAAGCGTTACGAGGTATGAATATTTTTATAGAAATCGTTATGGTTCGACGAATTCTAGTCGAACGTAACGATTTCGTTTTATTTTTTTAAAAAATTGCCCCCTCCGGACCGACATGACCGGGCGGTTGGCACTTCGTCGATCCCCCGGCCGGGACGTAGGGACTTAGAAAAATTCCGGACCGAAAAGTTATTTGAGTTATCTCGCTTAAAAGCGTTATGATGCGTATATATTTTTACATAAATAGCAATATTACGTATTTCTACGTCGGGATTAAGCGTTTATTTCGTCCCGACAACGTTAAAAAAAAATTTTTAATCGAACCGTTTTTTCGAATTTTTTCGCTTAAAAGCGTTATAAGGTGCGAATATTCTTGCATAAATCGCTTTAAAATGACGTTTTACATCGGGATTAAGCGTTTATTTCGTCCCCGAAAGGTGCCGTAAAAAATTTACGATCGCGCCCGAGACGTTGGAACTTAGTCGCATTCTCGAGCGGTACGTTGGGACTTAGAAAAATTTCGGACCGAAACGTTATTTCGAGTTATTTCGCTTAAAAGCGTTACGAGGTATGAATATTTTTATAGAAATCGTTATGGTTCGACGAATTCTAGTCGAACGTAACGATTTCGTTTTATTTTTTTAAAAAATTGCCCCCTCCGGACCGACATGACCGGGAGGTTGGCACTTCGTCGATCCCCGGCCGCGTACGTAGGGACTTAGAAAAATTTCGGACCGAAAAGTTATTTCGAGTTATCTCGCTTAAAAGCGTTACGAGGTATGAATATTTTTATATAAATGGGAATATTATGTATTTCTACGTCGGGATTAAGCGTTTATTTCGTCCCGAGAACTTTAAAAAAAATTTTTTAATCGAACCGTTTTTTCGAATTTTTTCGCTTAAAAGCGTTACAAGGTGCTAATATTTGTGCATAAATCGCTTTAAAATGACGTTTTACATCGGGATTAAGCGTTTATTTCGTCGCTGGAAAGTTATATAAAAAAAGTACGATCGCGCCCGGGACGTTGGAACTTAGTCGCATTCTCGAGCGGTACGTAGGGACTTAGAAAAATTTCGGACCGAAAAGTTTTTTCGAGTTATTTCGTTAAAAAGCGTTATGAGGTACGAATATTTTTATATAAATGGGAATGTTATTAAGTTTTACGTCGGGATTAAACGTTTATTTGGTCCCGAAAACGTTAAAAAAAAATAGTGGACCGACGCGACTCGGCCCGTCGGACTTTGTCATACTCTCCACCGGTACGTAGGGACTTAGAAAAATTTTCGACCGAAAAGTTTTTTCGAGTTATTTCGCTTAAAAGTGTTATAAGGTATGAATATTTTTATATAAATCGCTATATTATTATATTTTACGTCGGGATTAAACGTTTATTTGGTCCCGAAAACGTTAAAGAAAAATAGTGGACCGACGCGACTCGGCCCGTCGGACTTGGTCATACTCTCCACCGGTACGTAGGGACTTAGAAAAATTTTCGACCGAAAAGTTTTTTCGAGTTATTTCGCTTAAAAGTGTTATAAGGTATGAATATTTTTATATAAATCGCTATATTATTATATTTTACGTCGGGATTAAACGTTTATTTGGTCCCGAAAACGTTAAAAAAAAATAGTGGACCGACGCGACTCGGCCCGTCGGACTTGGTCATACTCTCCACCGGTACGTAGGGACTTAGAAAAATTTTCGACCGAAAAGTTTTTTCGAGTTATTTCGCTTAAAAGTGTTATAAGGTATGAATATTTTTATATAAATCGCTATATTATTATATTTTACGTCGGGATTAAACGTTTATTTGGTCCCGAAAACGTTAAAAAAAAATAGTGGACCGACGCGACTCGGCCCGTCGGACTTGGTCATACTCTCCACCGGTACGTAGGGACTTAGAAAAATTTTCGACCGAAAAGTTTTTTCGAGTTATTTCGTTAAAAAGCGTTATAAGGTACGAATATTTTTATATAAATCGCTATATTATTATATTTTACGTCGGGATTAAACGTTTATTTGGTCCCGAAAACGTTAAAGAAAAATAGTGGACCGACGCGACTCGGCCCGTCGGACTTGGTCATACTCTCCACCGGTACGTAGGGACTTAGAAAAATTTTCGACCGAAAAGTTTTTTCGAGTTATTTCGTTAAAAAGCGTTATAAGGTACGAATATTTTTATATAAATCGCTATATTATTATATTTTACGTCGGGATTAAACGTTTATTTGGTCCCGAAAACGTTAAAAAAAAATAGTGGACCGACGCGACTCGGCCCGTCGGACTTGGTCATACTCTCCACCGGTACGTAGGGACTTAGAAAAATTTTCGACCGAAAAGTTTTTTCGAGTTATTTCGTTAAAAAGCGTTATGAGGTATTAATATTTTTATATAAATCGTTGTATTATTATATTTTACGTCGGGATTAAACGTTTATTTGGTCCCGAAAACGTTAAAAAAAAATTTTTTATTCGAAAGGTTTTTTTGAATTATTTCGCTTAAAAGCGTTATAAGGTGCGAATATTCTTGCATAAATCGCTTTAAAATGACGTTTTACATCGGGATTAAGCATTTATTTCGTCGCTGAAAAGTTATATAAAAAAAGTATGATCGCGCCCGGGACGTTGGAACTTAGTCGCATTCTCGAGCGGTACGTAGGGACTTAGAAAAATTTCGGACCGAAAAGTTTTTTCGAGTTATTTCGTTAAAAAGCGTTATGAGGTATGAATATTTTTATATAAATCGCTATATTATTGTATTTTACGTCGGGATTAAACGTTTATTTCGTCCGTGGAAGGTTAAAAAAAAACGGACGGATACGACCGGGCCTTTGGAACTTTGTCTCATTCTGGACCGGTACGTTGGGACTTAGAAAAATTTCGGCCGGCGGAAAAGTCCGAAATACTTATTTCGAGTTATTTCGTTAAAAAGCGTTATAAGGTATAAATATTTTTGCGGAAACGGTTATATCTCTATTAAATACAACTGGATTAAACGTTTTTTCGAATTTTTTAAAAAATTTGTGTTCGACGAACTGACACGACTGCGATATTTGTTTAATTATTTCGTTAATTAACGTTGCAAGGTATATATTTTTTTGCATATTTCTCGTTGTTTCAACGTGTTCTAATCGATTAAGAACGTGGTTTTTGTCCGTATTCGTTAAAAGAGGTGGTTTACTGATGCGATTTTGAAAAAAAAAAAAAAAATTAAATTTTTCGATAAAAACTCGTTTAAAATATTAAAATAAGCGGTGCGTTAAAATATCTCGACGATAGGACGTTTTATAAGGGTACTTTATTGGAACAAAGTGGTCGAGCGTTTCAGAGACTAAGTCCGACGGTACGTTGGGACTTAGAAAAATTTCGGCCGGCGGAAAAGTCCGAAAAGCTTATTTCGAGTTATTTCGTTAAAAAGCGTTATAAGGTATAAATATTTTTGCAGAAACGGTTATATCTCTATTAAATACAACTGGATTAAACGTTTTTTTCGAATTTTTTAAAAAATTAGTGTCCGTCGAACTGACACGACTGCGATATTTGTTTAATTTTTTCGTTAATTAACGTTGCAAGGTATATATTTTTTTGCATATTTCTCGTTGTTTTAACGTGTTCTAATCGATTAAGAACGTGGTTTTTGTCCGTATTCGTTAAAAGAGGTGGTTTACTGATGCGATTTTGAAAAAAAAAAAAAAATTAAATTTTTCGATAAAAACTCGTTTGAAATATTAAAATAAGCGGTGCGTTAAAATATCTCGACGATAGGATGTTTTCTAAGGGTAGTTTATTCGAAAAAAGTGGTCGAGCGTTTCAGAGACTAAGTCCGACGGTACGCTCTAACGGAGGTTTTACATGGTAAGCGCCCGGCCGCTGGCCCGGCCGGCGCCGACCGTCCGGCCGGCGCTTTGGTATCTATAAGAGACACGTCGAGTCGGACGGTCCGGACGGAACAGCGTCGAGCGCGTGGCTATTCTACGGCCTCGGTTGAGAATTCAGTCACCGCTCCTCGAGTCTTAGTGAACTTTTTTACTATTTCTCGACTGTTCCTTCGTTCTCGTATCGACTCTTTCTCTACACTGCTGCGCCGCGGGTCGCTGTCCTGGACGTAATGACCAAATAACGTGGCAAGGTTCCCCTTAGTCGGGAAGCTGGATCCTGTATGCTCGCACTAACTTTAAAAAAAGTTAGGGCAGTGTGCTTGTTACTAACTGAGTATCAATTCATGCTGGTTCGGCAGAGACCGTTCCAAAACTTATGTTATAGCGTACGCAGTACGTTTTAAACATACGAAAGGCTAATGGGGAGCGTACTACCTTTTAGGAAGTGCGTTCTTTCTGATTGGAGAATATCAAAAGAACGAACGAATATGTTTCTTACGAGGACGGTACGTTCAGCATGCAGTTTACGTGCTTTTTACCGCTAAGGCATATTCGTTCAACCAACAAACCATTCTTACAGAATGATCCTATGAACAGAATGATCTTAAAATATTCCACACAAACAATCAAACGAACGAAAGAAAGTAAAGAGAGAGTGGCGAAATGAGAGAGAGTAGTGGCGTTCGACGTTACAACGGGAATTAAAAGGGTGTCGTCGAACGTTCACTAAGAACGAAAAGTCTCGTCGTACGGTGTTACGGACCCACCTACGACACTCTGAGGCTATTTTAAAAAGAGAGTCTTTTGACTCTAATATATAAT
>NW_027212617.1:22500-27500 GCF_041682495.2 Bombus fervidus | reverse complement strand
TATCGAAAAAACTAAAAGTTACAGTGGAAACCACGTGTAATGAGAAATGCGATCGAGGCGCCTGCGTGAGGTCGTACACAGAAAGACCCGCCGTCACGATCTCGTATTTCGTATTTGCATCGTGGAAATCCAACGAACGAACAATATAATATATAAACTAAAATCTCTAAAGTGCCTCGTGTCGGAGAGATCACTGCTCACACCTCTTCTATATTTCGTAGTTGCGTTGCGTAGGCCTCACCTCCTAGCAACGGGACATAAGGAAGACTGCTCTTTGGGATCGAACGAAGCGTCTATAACGAGTCGTCGACGAGAGCGAAAGAACGCGAATAGCGAGCCGCAGAAAAATAGGATACCGAATTATATATCTTCGAAGGTTCTCTTCGAAGATCCATGGATACCTATATCTGCGCGTCTCCAGCTATCTCGCGCGTCTCTCCAAACTCTCGTCGTTCCTCGAAACGTGCTTCCTACCCAAAGGGCGTTCGTTCTTCCTATGTCGTTTCGTTGTCGTTCGTTTCAACGGCGAACGATATACGATGTTCGACAAAACGAAACCACGTTGTACGTTCGTACTCGTGGATCGGGTAACCTAGAACGAAAACGCATTGCGTGGATGTTGGCCCGAAAAGATATATACCAGTGCGAGTGATGGTAAAGAGTATAACGATTCTTAACTAGACGAAGTTGGTTCGGAGGGGACCGCCGGCCGTCTCTCTATCCTCGCGAGTCTAATGCCTCGTTCCGTCGCTAGAGTTTTTCAAACTCTGCTTCTGGCTATCGGGAAGAATAGACCGCGCGCGAGGAAGAGGAACGACGACCGTGCGCGTCCCATCGATTTTTTTTATTTTTACCTGAACCACCGAAGTCGATTCAGAGGGGACCGCCGGCCGTCTCTCTATCCTCGTTGTCGTGAGTCATATGCCTCGTTCCGTCGCTAGAGTTTTTCAAACTCTGCTTCTGGCTATCGGGAAGAAACGACCGCGCGAGGAAGACGACGACGACGACCGTGCGCGTCCCATCGAATTTTTTTTTATTTTTACCTGATCGACGGAAGTTTCGTCCGGTTCGTCTCTTTTACCATCGTCTCGTCGACCCGTTCAGAGGGGACCGCCTGTCCATATCCTCGTTGTCGTGAGTCATATGCCTCGTTCCGTCGCTAGAGTTTTTCAAACTCTGCTTCTGGCTATCGGGAAGAAACGACCGCGCGAGGCCGATGGCTGCGAGTCCCATCGAATTTTTTTTAAACGCACGCACACACATACACCTGAACGGAGATGCGTTCCTTTTCGTCGCGATTTTTCGCGCTTTAGTCGTCGTTGTCGCCATCCGTTCGGAGGGGACCGCCGGCCGTCTCTCTATCCTCGTTGTCGAGAGTCTAATGCCTCGTTCCGTCGCTAGAGTTTTTCAAACTCTGCTTCTGGCTATCGGGAAGAAAAGACCGCGCGAGGAAGAGGAAGGACGACCGTGCGCGTCCCTTTCGAATTTTTTTTTATTTTTACCTGAGCGACCAAAGTGGATTCAGAGGGGACCGCCGGCCGTCTCTCTATCTTCGTTGTCGCGAGTCTAATGCCTCGTTCCGTCGCTAGAGTTTTTCAAACTCTGCTTCTGGCTATCGGGAAGAATAGACCGCGCGCGAGGAAGAGGAAGGACGACCGTGCGCGTCCCATCGATTTTTTTTATTTTTACCTGAACCACCGAAGTCGATTCAGAGGGGACCGCCGGCCGTGTCTGTATCCTCGTTGTCGAGAGTCTAATGCCTCGTTCCGTCGCTAGAGTTTTTCAAACTCTGCTTCTGGCTATCGGGAAGAAACGACCGCGCGAGGAAGACTACGACCGTGCGCGTCCCATCGATTTTTTTTTACCCGAACGATGGAGATGCATATCGGCTGTTTGCTTCGAATAACTGGACGAGAGGAACGAACATATATATATATCATGGGCTAGCCACCGTGCGCTTTCTTCGCGAGATCGTGTGCTGTACAGAGGATTCAGAATCGGGTGTTATATCCCCGTCGTTTCCTGACGAACGGAGCTTCGATCTCGTTGGTTGTTATATATTATAATGCACTTTACGCCCGGTCGGCGGGCTGCGTGTGTCGTCGCGCAGTCCGTCCGATTTCGTTTTCGAACGTATTTTCGTGTCGTCAATCATATGGCGACTTCCGCGCGTTCGATTCCCGTTGGTCGGACGTTTGTCGGATATCGGCTTCTTTCGAACCGAGAATAAGAGTACAAAAACCTGAGTACACAAACAAAAATCCATGCATAAACGATTACCCTGAACGGTGGATCACTTGGCTCGTGGGTCGATGAAGAACGCAGCTAATTGCGCGTCAACGTGTGAACTGCAGGACACATGAACATCGACATTTCGAACGCACATTGCGGTCCACGGATACAATTCCTGGACCACGCCTGGCTGAGGGTTGCTCACGTAAACCTAAGACTGCTTGCGTTGCGTATCGTTGCTCTCGGTCCGTATCTCTCTGTTCTTTCTTGCCTCGTCGACAGCCCGCCGTCGTTCGTTTTATCTTTAAACGAACGTTTCTGAGTCGGAGGACGAGCGCCAAGCAAAAGAATACGAATTAAAGAGCGGTCGAGGGCTCGTACGCGACGTACGAGCGATTGTTGGACGTTCGTCGGCGTTCGTCGCTGGATCGTGTGGAGACCGGCGTACGCATGCTCTCGATACAAATATATATGAAAAATCTATCGCGTTCACGGGAGACTCGCAAAACTACCTCCGTCTCTTCTCTGTCCCTTCTTGGCTTGACAACCCGCCGTCGTTCGTGTTTTACGAACGTTTCTGAGTCGGACGAAGCGCAAGAAGAAGGATACGAATTAAAAGAGCGCGGAGAGAACCGTCGTCGTCGACGCGGTTATCGAGATACACAGAGCGAGTTTTCTTCGTGGCCGATTTTTTTTTTCTTTTTGTATCAGCCTCTGCTACGTTTTGTTAGTCTTCGATAAGCACGAATGACCGCGCCCCCGACGTCGTCTTAAATGAATTTTTGGCGAGACTGAGAGAAAGCAAAAATATTTTTGAACAAAGTCAGTCGAGAGAGGAGAGAAAAGAGAACCAAGATATTAAAACCTAAACCTAAACTTGGTGGCGTAACGAAAAACTGTGTGCCTTAAAGAAACACAACCGTCTTTTCATCAAGATGTTTTTACTCGTACAGCCCCAGGGATCGAATACCCACTCCGTCTGTTCGTGCGGCAGAGATGTATTCTGCAGGCGCGAGACGACTGACGAGAAGACAACGAGGACCGTCGCATCGATGGGTCGTCGTTGCGTTTTTCATCCTCTGTGCTTTTTTCTGTTCTTCGCGAACCCAGAGAAAGCCGTAGATCCGGGAACGGACACACGAGATTTCTTCGAACGCTGATGACTTAGGGAGATGATCCCCAGCGTTGCGCGGAGATCGGAGAGTACGCGTACATGTATCGGGACGAATTTTTCCCCGTCGGTCGCGTATTCTGCCCGCGCGCCTGGCCCAAAGCCACGTTCGTCGGAAATCAACGAAAAGTGTGTGTTACGATCTAGCGTGCGTCTACGATCGGCTATATTTAAGGGTGACGAAGAAGAGAAAAGCTCACGGTGTTGCGCAACGTTTCTGTACCCGATTTTAAGATGTGCATGTGAGTCCGTTACAAAGTTGTTCGGATCGTCGAAAATAGTCGTTTTCGTCGTCGTGCGAAAGAGAGAATAATCTCTGACATTGGCACGGAGAGATCGCGCAGAGGAAGAGAACGATCCTCTTTGGCGAGGCTCGAGAAAGACTAACGAAACTTGATTAGAGACGAGGTATACACGCGCCGTACGTACGACGTACGCGCGTGTGATTTTTTTTTGCTTTAAGGCGATTCGGCGCTCCGAGTTTTAGAGAAAAAGAGATCGTTGGTCATCCCATGTCTCTTCGTCGTCTATCGCTGGACCGCGCATCCTAACGTATCGCCGGTCGTCCAGTCCCCGAGTAATAAATTCACCCCGTTGTGTACGTCTCGCGCTCGCTTTTCCACTTGCGTGAGTTCCCGTGCGTTTTCGTCGTTGGTACAGAGCAAAGAAACCGATATGTTATATACATGTCGCGTGTTCGATCTCTGTGCCAGCAATAACAGGCGAAAACAAGGAACCGCTGGAATCGTCGAGAAGAGAGAAACGGCTACGGGAGATATATTATACATAACACGTGTATATATATATATATATATTATACAAAGAGGACGGGCGTTAAAAACCGGAGATCGTTACGGGTGTCTTGCGTGAGTCTTAGCTCGAACATGATACGACGAACGAAGTTTAAAAGGCACTTTGGCGAGATGCATAAAACGTTTCTCGATCGAGATAGAATATAAGGTTCTCGATTCTATTCGAATTAATTTTTTTTTTTATTTTTTTTTCTCTTTGAGGCGATTCTCGGAGAGAGAAATAAAAATAAAGACCCTCTGTCGCATTGTTATCAAACCGTCTTGCTTTTCTCGAATCGCGCCCACATGGCACGAAATTTTTTTTTCTTTGAAAAAAAAAAATTGTCACCGTGTCGTGACGTTGAAGCGACCTCAGAGTAGGCGAGATCACCCGCTGAATTTAAGCATATTACTAAGCGGAGGAAAAGAAACTAACAAGGATTTCCTTAGTAGCGGCGAGCGAACAGGAATTAGCCCAGCACTGAATCCCGCGGTTCCGCCGTTGGGAAATGTAGTGTTCGGGAGGATCCGTTTATCCCGTGACGTCGAACCGCGTCCAAGTCCATCTTGAATGGGGCCATGTACCCACAGAGGGTGCCAGGCCCGTAGTGACCGGAACGCGTTTCGGGAGGATCTCTCCTTAGAGTCGGGTTGCTTGAGAGTGCAGCCCTAAGTTGGTGGTAAACTCCATCTAAGGCTAAATACAACCACGAGACCGATAGCGAACAAGTACCGTGAGGGAAAGTTGAAAAGAACTTTGAAGAGAGAGTTCAAGAGTACGTGAAACCGTTCAGGGGTAAACCTGA
>NW_027212617.1:12500-17500 GCF_041682495.2 Bombus fervidus | reverse complement strand
ATATGCCGGCCAAAGCAATACGCCGCTGGACTTTGAATTTTTTATATGCCGGCAAAAGCAATACGCCGCTGGACTTTGAATTTTTATATGCCAGCGAAAGCAATACGCCGCTGGACTTTGAATTTTTATATGCCGGCAAAAGCAATACGCCGCTGGACTTTGAATTTTTTAAGTATGCCCGCAAAAGCAATACGCCGCTGGACTTTGTCGCGTGCGCTTGAAAAAGGAATTTCGCTGCGTACGGCCTTAGATGGTCGTACGTAGCGATTTTTTTTCCTTTAAATCAATTTTCGTCGAGTGCGATTCAAAAGCAATACGCCGCTGGACTTTGTCGTTGGCATAAAAAAAAAAGCAATACGCCGCTGGACTTTGTCGTTTTCAAGCAAAAACCAATACTCCGCTGGAATCGACAATTTAATTCCAAACACAATTTCGCTACGTACGGCCGTCGATGCGAACGATGGTCGTACGTAGCGATTTTTTTTTCCTTTAAATCCAATAGAGATAACGTCTCGAGGGCGTGCCCGGGCGCCACTCCCCCCCCCCCCCAACCCCCCGCATCGCGGGTCAGCGCCGGGGTACGTACGATATTCTTAAGGTACGTACGTACGTACGTACGAACGACGACGATATTCGTACGGCGAGACGCGCGCTCGCTCCTCTTTTACTTTTCGTTCTCTCGTTTTTTCCTTCTTTCACCATCGACCAAACCGCTCTCGATCGATCCAAGAAACGAGACGAAAGTAACGAAAAATTAACGTAACGAAAATATACCGTGGACGTACGAAGTAACGGTCGCGATCGTTGCTCGCTCGCTGCGCTCGCTCGAACTTATACTAGCCCAACCCAAAACCGATCCCGCCAGTTTCTCCGATTTTAAGAGAAATCGAGGAACGAACGCGAAAAAGGGATTGGTTTTGGGTTGGGCTAGTTTTTTTTTCGAGCGAGCGCAGCGAGCGAGCAACGCTCGAGAGCCCGTCTGACTTTGAAAAATTTTCGTACCGAACGGTTATTTCCAGTTATTTCGCTTAAAAGCGTTGTGATGCGTATATATTTTTACATAAATGGGAATATCATGTATTCCTACGTCGGATTAAGCGTTTATTTCGTCCCGAGAACTTTAAAAAAAATTTTTAAATCGAACCGTTTTTTCGAATTTTTTCGCTTAAAAGCGTTACAAGGTGCTAATATTTGTGCATAAATCGCTTTAAAATGACGTTTTACATCGGGATTAAGGGTTTATTTCGTCCCCGAAAGGTGCCGTAAAAAATTTACGATCGCGCCCGAGACGTTGGAACTTAGTCTCATTCTCGAGCGGTACGTTGGGACTTAGAAAAATTTTCGACCGAAAAGTTATTTCGAGTTATCTCGCTTAAAAGCGTTGTAAGGTGTGAATATTTTTATAGAAATCGTTATGGTTCGACGAATTCTAGTCGAACGTAACGATTTCGTTTTATTTTTTTAAAAAATTGCCCCTTCCGGACCGACATGACCGGGCGGTTGGCACTTCGTCGATCCCCCGGCCGGTACGTAGGGACTTAGAAAAATTCCGGTCCAAAAAGTTATTTCGAGTTATTTCGCTAAAAAGCGTTACGAGGTATGAATATTTTTATATAAATGGGAATATTATGTATTTCTACGTCGGGATTAAGCGTTTATTTCGTCCCGAGAACGTTAAAAAAAAATTTTTAATCGAACCGTTTTTTCGAATTTTTTCGCTTAAAAGCGTTATAAGGTGCGAATATTCTTGCATAAATCGCTTTAGAATGACGTTTTACATCGGGATTAAGGGTTTATTTCGTCCCCGCAAGGTGCCGTAAAAAATTTACGATCGCGCCCGAGACGTTGGAACTTAGTCTCATTCTCGAGCGGTACGTAGGGACTTGGAAAAATTCCGGTCCAAAAAGTTATTTCGAGTTATTTCGCTTAAAAGCGTTATAAGGTATGAATATTTTTATAGAAATCGTTACGGTTCGACGAATTCTAGTCGAACGTAACGATTTCGTTTTATTTTTTTTAAAAATTGCCCCCTCCGGACCGACATGACCGGGAGGTTGGCACTTCGTCGATCCCCCGGCCGGGACGTAGGGACTTAGAAAAATTCCGGTCCAAAAAGTTATTTCGAGTTATTTCGCTAAAACGCGTTATGATGCGTATATATTTTTACATAAATAGCAATATTATGTATTTCTACGTCGGGATTAAGCGTTTATTTCGTCCCGAGAACTTTAAAAAAAAATTTTTAATCGAACCGTTTTTTCGAATTTTTTCGCTTAAAAGCGTTATAAGGTGCGAATATTCTTGCATAAATCGCTTTAAAATGACGTTTTACGTCGGGATTAAGCGTTTATTTCGTCGCTGGAAAGTTATATAAAAAAAGTACGAACTCGTCCGGGACGTTGGAACTTAGTCTCATTCTGGACCGGTACGTTGGGACTTAGAAAAATTTTCGACCGAAAAGTTTTTTCGAGTTATTTCGTTAAAAAGCGTTATGAGGTATGAATATTTTTATATAAATCGCTATATTATTATATTTTACGTCGGGATTAAACGTTTATTTGGTCCTGAAAACGTTAAAAAAAAATAGTGGACCGACGCGACTCGGCCCGTCGGACTTTGTCATACTCTCCACCGGTACGTAGGGACTTAGAAAAATTTTCGACCGAAAAGTTTTTTCGAGTTATTTCGCTTAAAAGTGTTATAAGGTATGAATATTTTTATATAAATCGCTATATTATTATATTTTACGTCGGGATTAAACGTTTATTTCGTCCCGAAAACGTTAAAAAAAAATTTTTAATCGAACCGTTTTTTCGAATTTTTTCGCTTAAAAGCGTTATAAGGTGCGAATATTCTTGCATAAATCGCTTTAAAATGACGTTTTACGTCGGTATTAAGCGTTTATTTCGTCGCTGAAAAGTTATATAAAAAAAGTATGATCGCGCCCGGGACGTTGGAACTTAGTCTCATTCTGGACCGGTACGTAGGGACTTAGAAAAATTTTCGACCGAAAAGTTTTTTCGAGTTATTTCGCTTAAAAGTGTTATAAGGTATGAATATTTTTATATAAATCGCTATATTATTGTATTTTACGTCGGGATTAAACGTTTATTTGGTCCCGAAAACGTTAAAAAAAAATAGTGGACCGACGCGACTCGGCCCGTCGGACTTTGTCATACTCTCCACCGGTACGTAGGGACTTAGAAAAATTTTCGACCGAAAAGTTTTTTCGAGTTATTTCGCTTAAAAGTGTTATAAGGTATGAATATTTTTATATAAATCGCTATATTATTATATTTTACGTCGGGATTAAACGTTTATTTCGTCCCGAAAACGTTAAAAAAAAATTTTTAATCGAACCGTTTTTTCGAATTTTTTCGCTTAAAAGCGTTATAAGGTGCGAATATTCTTGCATAAATCGCTTTAAAATGACTTTTTACGTCGGATTAAGCGTTTATTTCGTCGCTGGAAAGTTATATAAAAAAAGTGCGAACTCGTCCGGGACGTTGGAACTTAGTCGCATTCTCGAGCGGTACGTAGGGACTTAGAAAAATTTCGGACCGAAAAGTTTTTTCGAGTTATTTCGTTAAAAAGCGTTATGAGGTATGAATATTTTTATATAAATCGCTATATTATTGTATTTTACGTCGGGATTAAACGTTTATTTCGTCCGTGGAAGGTTAAAAAAAAACGGACGGATACGACCGGGCCTTTGGAACTTTGTCTCATTCTGGACCGGTACGTTGGGACTTAGAAAAATTTCGGCCGGCGGAAAAGTCCGAAATACTTATTTCGAGTTATTTCGTTAAAAAGCGTTATAAGGTATAAATATTTTTGCGGAAACGGTTATATCTCTATTAAATACAACTGGATTAAACGTTTTTTCGAATTTTTTAAAAAATTTGTGTTCGACGAACTGACACGACTGCGATATTTGTTTAATTATTTCGTTAATTAACGTTGCAAGGTATATATTTTTTTGCATATTTCTCGTTGTTTCAACGTGTTCTAATCGATTAAGAACGTGGTTTTTGTCCGTATTCGTTAAAAGAGGTGGTTTACTGATGCGATTTTGAAAAAAAAAAAAAATTAAATTTTTCGATAAAAACTCGTTTAAAATATTAAAATAAGCGGTGCGTTAAAATATCTCGACGATAGGACGTTTTATAACGGTACTTTATTGGAACAAAGTGGTCGAGCGTTTCAGAGACTAAGTCCGACGGTACGTTGGGACTTAGAAAAATTTCGGCCGGCGGAAAAGTCCGAAAAGCTTATTTCGAGTTATTTCGTTAAAAAGCGTTATAAGGTATAAATATTTTTGCAGAAACGGTTATATCTCTATTAAATACAACTGGATTAAACGTTTTTTTCGAATTTTTTAAAA
Organism: Bombus fervidus; assembly: GCF_041682495.2. Taxonomy (NCBI): domain Eukaryota; kingdom Metazoa; phylum Arthropoda; class Insecta; order Hymenoptera; family Apidae; genus Bombus; species Bombus fervidus. Next base: position 13,116 of record NW_027212617.1, on the reverse strand, counting down.
AATAGTGTCCGTCGAACTGACACGACTGCGATATTTGTTTAATTTTTTCGTTAATTAACGTTGCAAGGTATATATTTTTTTGCATATTTCTCGTTGTTTTAACGTGTTCTAATCGATTAAGAACGTGGTTTTTGTCCGTATTCGTTAAAAGAGGTGGTTTACTGATGCGATTTTGAAAAAAAAAAAAAAATTAATTTTTCGATAAAAACTCGTTTGAAATATTAAAATAAGCGGTGCGTTAAAATATCTCGACGATAGGATGTTTTCTAAGGGTAGTTTATTCGAAAAAAGTGGTCGAGCGTTTCAGAGACTAAGTCCGACGGTACGCTCTAACGGAGGTTTTACATGGTAAGCGCCCGGCCGCTGGCCCGGCCGGCGCCGACCGTCCGGCCGGCGCTTTGGTATCTATAAGAGACACGTCGAGTCGGACGGTCCGGACGGAACAGCGTCGAGCGCGTGGCTATTCTACGGCCTCGGTTGAGAATTCAGTCACCGCTCCTCGAGTCTTAGTGAACTTTTTTGCTATTTCTCGACTGTTCCTTCGTTCTCGTATCGACTCTTTCTCTACACTGCTGCGCCGCGGGTCGCTGTCCTGGACGTAATGACCAAATAACGT
>NW_027212617.1:5000-10000 GCF_041682495.2 Bombus fervidus | reverse complement strand
CTGCGGAAGGATCATTAACGAAAATACAAAAACACAAAGAATATATTTGACTTGAACACTGTATAATAAAATATATATAATATCGTCGGTAAGGAGCCGTACTCCTCCTATATCGACACAAAGTATATACGACGTATTAACAAGCTATATACTTTGACAAAAGCCAAATTTTTTACAATAAGGAGGTGAGAGACGCTCCAGTTACGAAACTATACGAAGAGTGTGGCACTCTCTCTCGATCATCGGGATGAAGAGATATACTTTTACACGAATAATTCGAGGCGCCTGCGTGAGGTCGTACACAGAAAGACCCGCCGTCTCCGAATAATATTATAACAAACGAAAAACTTAAAAATATTCTCGAGGCGCCTGCGTGAGGTCGTACACAGAAAGACCCGCCGTCTCCGAATAATATTATAACAAACGAAAAACTTAAAAAGATTCTCGAGGCGCTTGCGTGAGGTCGTACACAGAAAGACCCGCCGTCTCCGAATCCTATAACACGAAACCGCTACTATTAATAATAATAATAATAATAACGATATGTGAGGGAACTTGAGCTGAACACATATCGAAAAAACTAAAAGTTACAGTGGAAACCACGTGTAATGAGAAATGCGATCGAGGCGCCTGCGTGAGGTCGTACACAGAAAGACCCGCCGTCACGATCTCGTATTTCGTATTTGCATCGTGGAAATCCAACGAACGAACAATATAATATATAAACTAAAATCTCTAAAGTGCCTCGTGTCGGAGAGATCACTGCTCACACCTCTTCTATATTTCGTAGTTGCGTTGCGTAGGCCTCACCTCCTAGCAACGGGACATAAGGAAGACTGCTCTTTGGGATCGAACGAAGCGTCTATAACGAGTCGTCGACGAGAGCGAAAGAACGCGAATAGCGAGCCGCAGAAAAAAAGGATACCGAATTATATATCTTCGAAGGTTCTCTTCGAAGATCCATGGATACCTATATCTGCGCGTCTCCAGCTATCTCGCGCGTCTCTCCAAACTCTCGTCGTTCCTCGAAACGTGCTTCCTACCCAAAGGGCGTTCGTTCTTCCTATGTCGTTTCGTTGTCGTTCGTTTCAACGGCGAACGATATACGATGTTCGACAAAACGAAACCACGTTGTACGTTCGTACTCGTGGATCGGGTAACCTAGAACGAAAACGCATTGCGTGGATGTTGGCCCGAAAAGATATATACCAGTGCGAGTGATGGTAAAGAGTAACGATTCTTAACTAGACGAAGTTGGTTCGGAGGGGACCGCCGGCCGTCTCTCTATCCTCGCGAGTCTAATGCCTCGTTCCGTCGCTAGAGTTTTTCAAACTCTGCTTCTGGCTATCGGGAAGAATAGACCGCGCGCGCGAGGAAGAGGAAGGACGACCGTGCGCGTCCCATCGATTTTTTTTATTTTTACCTGAACCACCGAAGTCGATTCAGAGGGGACCGCCGGCCGTCTCTCTATCCTCGTTGTCGTGAGTCATATGCCTCGTTCCGTCGCTAGAGTTTTTCAAACTCTGCTTCTGGCTATCGGGAAGAAACGACCGCGCGAGGAAGACGACGACGACGACCGTGCGCGTCCCATCGAATTTTTTTTTATTTTTACCTGATCGACGGAAGTTTCGTCCGGTTCGTCTCTTTTACCATCGTCTCGTCGACCCGTTCAGAGGGGACCGCCTGTCCATATCCTCGTTGTCGTGAGTCATATGCCTCGTTCCGTCGCTAGAGTTTTTCAAACTCTGCTTCTGGATATCGGGAAGAAACGACCGCGCGAGGCCGATGGCTGCGAGTCCCATCGAATTTTTTTTAAACGCACGCACACACATACACCTGAACGGAGATGCGTTCCTTTTCGTCGCGATTTTTCGCGCTTTAGTCGTCGTTGTCGCCATCCGTTCGGAGGGGACCGCCGGCCGTCTCTCTATCCTCGTTGTCGAGAGTCTAATGCCTCGTTCCGTCGCTAGAGTTTTTCAAACTCTGCTTCTGGCTATCGGGAAGAAAAGACCGCGCGAGGAAGAGGAAGGACGACCGTGCGCGTCCCTTTCGAATTTTTTTTTATTTTTACCTGAGCGACCAAAGTGGATTCAGAGGGGACCGCCGGCCGTCTCTCTATCCTCGTTGTCGCGAGTCTAATGCCTCGTTCCGTCGCTAGAGTTTTTCAAACTCTGCTTCTGGCTATCGGGAAGAATAGACCGCGCGCGAGGAAGAGGAACGACGACCGTGCGCGTCCCATCGATTTTTTTTATTTTTACCTGAACCACCGAAGTCGATTCAGAGGGGATCGCCGGCCGTCTCTCTATCCTCGTTGTCGAGAGTCTAATGCCTCGTTCCGTCGCTAGAGTTTTTCAAACTCTGCTTCTGGCTATCGGGAAGAAACGACCGCGCGAGGAAGACTACGACCGTGCGCGTCCCATCGATTTTTTTTTACCCGAACGATGGAGATGCATATCGGCTGTTTGCTTCGAATAACTGGACGAGAGGAACGAACATATATATATATCATGGGCTAGCCACCGTGCGCTTTCTTCGCGAGATCGTGTGCTGTACAGAGGATTCAGAATCGGGTGTTATATCCCCGTCGTTTCCTGACGAACGGAGCTTCGATCTCGTTGGTTGTTATATATTATAATGCACTTTACGCCCGGTCGGCGGGCTGCGTGTGTCGTCGCGCAGTCCGTCCGATTTCGTTTTCGAACGTATTTTCGTGTCGTCAATCATATGGCGACTTCCGCGCGTTCGATTCCGTTGGTCGGACGTTTGTCGGATATCGGCTTCTTTCGAACCGAGAATAAGAGTACAAAAACCTGAGTACACAAACAAAAATCCATGCATAAACGATTACCCTGAACGGTGGATCACTTGGCTCGTGGGTCGATGAAGAACGCAGCTAATTGCGCGTCAACGTGTGAACTGCAGGACACATGAACATCGACATTTCGAACGCACATTGCGGTCCACGGATACAATTCCTGGACCACGCCTGGCTGAGGGTTGCTCACGTAAACCTAAGACTGCTTGCGTTGCGTATCGTTGCTCTCGGTCCGTCTCTCTCTGTTCTTTCTTGCCTCGTCGACAGCCCGCCGTCGTTCGTTTTATCTTTAAACGAACGTTTCCGAGTCGGAGGACGAGCGCCAAGCAAAAGAATACGAATTAAAGAGCGGTCGAGGGCTCGTACGCGACGTACGAGCGATTGTTGGACGTTCGTCGGCGTTCGTCGCTGGATCGTGTGGAGACCGGCGTACGCATGCTCTCGATACAAATATATATGAAAAATCTATCGCGTTCACGGGAGACTCGCAAAACTACCTCCGTCTCTTCTCTGTCCCTTCTTGGCTTGACAACCCGCCGTCGTTCGTGTTTTACGAACGTTTCTGAGTCGGACGAAGCGCAAGAAGAAGGATACGAATTAAAAGAGCGCGGAGAGAACCGTCGTCGTCGACGCGGTTATCGAGATACACAGAGCGAGTTTTCTTCGTGGCCGATTTTTTTTTTCTTTTTGTATCAGCCTCTGCTACGTTTTGTTAGTCTTCGATAAGCACGAATGACCGCGCCCCCGACGTCGTCTTAAATGAATTTTTGGCGAGACTGAGAGAAAGCAAAAATATTTTTGAACAAAGTCAGTCGAGAGAGGAGAGAAAAGAGAACCAAGATATTAAAACCTAAACCTAAACTTGGTGGCGTAACGAAAAACTGTGTGCCTTAAAGAAACACAACCGTCTTTTCATCAAGATGTTTTTACTCGTACAGCCCCAGGGATCGAATACCCACTCCGTCTGTTCGTGCGGCAGAGATGTATTCTGCAGGCGCGAGACGACTGACGAGAAGACAACGAGGACCGTCGCATCGATGGGTCGTCGTTGCGTTTTTCATCCTCTGTGCTTTTTTCTGTTCTTCGTGAACCCAGAGAAAGCCGTAGATCCGGGAACGGACACACGAGATTTCTTCGAACGCTGATGACTTAGGGAGATGATCCCCAGCGTTGCGCGGAGATCGGAGAGTACGCGTACATGTATCGGGACGAATTTTTCCCCGTCGTCGCGTATCTCTCTGCCCGCGCGCCTGGCCCAAAGCCACGTTCGTCGGAAATCAACGAAAAGTGTGTGTTACGATCTAGCGTGCGTCTACGATCGGCTATATTTAAGGGTGACGAAGAAGAGAAAAGCTCACGGTGTTGCGCAACGTTTCTGTACCCGATTTTAAGATGTGCATGTGAGTCCGTTACAAAGTTGTTCGGATCGTCGAAAATAGTCGTTTTCGTCGTCGTGCGAAAGAGAGAATAATCTCTGACATTGGCACGGAGAGATCGCGCAGAGGAAGAGAACGATCCTCTTTGGCGAGGCTCGAGAAAGACTAACGAAACTTGATTAGAGACGAGGTATACACGCGCCGTACGTACGACGTACGCGCGTGTGATTTTTTTTTGCTTTAAGGCGATTCGGCGCTCCGAGTTTTAGAGAAAAAGAGATCGTTGGTCATCCCATGTCTCTTCGTCGTCTATCGCTGGACCGCGCATCCTAACGTATCGCCGGTCGTCCAGTCCCCGAGTAATAAATTCACCCCGTTGTGTACGTCTCGCGCTCGCTTTTCCACTTGCGTGAGTTCCCGTGCGTTTTCGTCGTTGGTACAGAGCAAAGAAACCGATATGTTATATACATGTCGCGTGTTCGATCTCTGTGCCAGCAATAACAGGCGAAAACAAGGAACCGCTGGAATCGTCGAGAAGAGAGAAACGGCTACGGGAGATATATTATACATAACACGTGTATATATATATATATATATTATACAAAGAGGACGGGCGTTAAAAACCGGAGATCGTTACGGGTGTCTTGCGTGAGTCTTAGCTCGAACATGATACGACGAACGAAGTTTAAAAGGCACTTTGGCGAGATGCATAAAACGTTTCTCGATCGAGATAGAATATAAGGTTCTCGATTCTATTCGAATTAATTTTTTTTTTTTATTTTTTTTTCTCTTTGAGGCGATTCTCGGAG
>NW_027212616.1:60000-61483 GCF_041682495.2 Bombus fervidus | reverse complement strand
CCCTCAGCCAGGCGTGGTCCAGGAATTGTATCCGTGGACCGCAATGTGCGTTCGAAATGTCGATGTTCATGTGTCCTGCAGTTCACACGTTGACGCGCAATTAGCTGCGTTCTTCATCGACCCACGAGCCAAGTGATCCACCGTTCAGGGTAATCGTTTATGCATGGATTTTTGTTTGTGTACTCAGGTTTTTGTACTCTTATTCTCGGTTCGAAAGAAGCCGATATCCGACAAACGTCCGACCAACGGGAATCGAACGCGCGGAAGTCGCCATATGATTGACGACACGAAAATACGTTCGAAAACGAAATCGGACGGACTGCGCGACGACACACGCAGCCCGCCGACCGGGCGTAAAGTGCATTATAATATATAACAACCAACGAGATCGAAGCTCCGTTCGTCAGGAAACGACGGGGATATAACACCCGATTCTGAATCCTCTGTACAGCACACGATCTCGCGAAGAAAGCGCACGGTGGCTAGCCCATGATATATATATATGTTCGTTCCTCTCGTCCAGTTATTCGAAGCAAACAGCCGATATGCATCTCCATCGTTCGGGTAAAAAAAAATCGATGGGACGCGCACGGTCGTAGTCTTCCTCGCGCGGTCGTTTCTTCCCGATAGCCAGAAGCAGAGTTTGAAAAACTCTAGCGACGGAACGAGGCATTAGACTCTCGACAACGAGGATACAGACACGGCCGGCGGTCCCCTCTGAATCGACTTCGGTGGTTCAGGTAAAAATAAAAAAAATCGATGGGACGCGCACGGTCGTCCTTCCTCTTCCTCGCGCGCGGTCTATTCTTCCCGATAGCCAGAAGCAGAGTTTGAAAAACTCTAGCGACGGAACGAGGCATTAGACTCGCGACAACGAAGATAGAGAGACGGCCGGCGGTCCCCTCTGAATCCACTTTGGTCGCTCAGGTAAAAATAAAAAAAAATTCGAAAGGGACGCGCACGGTCGTCCTTCCTCTTCCTCGCGCGGTCTTTTCTTCCCGATAGCCAGAAGCAGAGTTTGAAAAACTCTAGCGACGGAACGAGGCATTAGACTCTCGACAACGAGGATAGAGAGACGGCCGGCGGTCCCCTCCGAACGGATGGCGACAACGACGACTAAAGCGCGAAAAATCGCGACGAAAAGGAACGCATCTCCGTTCAGGTGTATGTGTGTGCGTGCGTTTAAAAAAAATTCGATGGGACTCGCAGCCATCGGCCTCGCGCGGTCGTTTCTTCCCGATAGCCAGAAGCAGAGTTTGAAAAACTCTAGCGACGGAACGAGGCATATGACTCACGACAACGAGGATATGGACAGGCGGTCCCCTCTGAACGGGTCGACGAGACGATGGTAAAAGAGACGAACCGGACGAAACTTCCGTCGATCAGGTAAAAATAAAAAAAAATTCGATGGGACGCGCACGGTCGTCGTCGTCGTCTTCCTCGCGCGGTCGTTTCTTCCCGATAGCCAGAAGCAGAGTTTGAA
>NW_027212616.1:52500-55000 GCF_041682495.2 Bombus fervidus | reverse complement strand
CACGTTCTTAATCGATTAGAACACGTTGAAACAACGAGAAATATGCAAAAAAATATATACCTTGCAACGTTAATTAACGAAATAATTAAACAAATATCGCAGTCGTGTCAGTTCGTCGAACACAAATTTTTTAAAAAATTCGAAAAAACGTTTAATCCAGTTGTATTTAATAGAGATATAACCGTTTCCGCAAAAATATTTATACCTTATAACGCTTTTTAACGAAATAACTCGAAATAAGTATTTCGGACTTTTCCGCCGGCCGAAATTTTTCTAAGTCCCAACGTACCGGTCCAGAATGAGACAAAGTTCCAAAGGCCCGGTCGTATCCGTCCGTTTTTTTTTAACCTTCCACGGACGAAATAAACGTTTAATCCCGACGTAAAATACAATAATATAGCGATTTATATAAAAATATTCATACCTCATAACGCTTTTTAACGAAATAACTCGAAAAAACTTTTCGGTCCGAAATTTTTCTAAGTCCCTACGTACCGCTCGAGAATGCGACTAAGTTCCAACGTCCCGGGCGCGATCATACTTTTTTTATATAACTTTTCAGCGACGAAATAAATGCTTAATCCCGATGTAAAACGTCATTTTAAAGCGATTTATGCAAGAATATTCGCACCTTATAACGCTTTTAAGCGAAATAATTCAAAAAAACCTTTCGAATAAAAAATTTTTTTTTAACGTTTTCGGGACCAAATAAACGTTTAATCCCGACGTAAAATATAATAATACAACGATTTATATAAAAATATTAATACCTCATAACGCTTTTTAACGAAATAACTCGAAAAAACTTTTCGGTCGAAAATTTTTCTAAGTCCCTACGTACCGGTCGAGAATGCGACTAAGTTCCAACGTCCCGGGCGCGATCATACTTTTTTTATATAACTTTCCAGCGACGAAATAAACGCTTAATCCCGATGTAAAACGTCATTCTAAAGCGATTTATGCACAAATATTAGCACCTTGTAACGCTTTTAAGCGAAAAAATTCGAAAAAACGGTTCGATTAAAAATTTTTTTTTAACGTTCTCGGGACGAAATAAACGCTTAATCCCGACGTAGGAATACATGATATTCCCATTTATGTAAAAATATATACGCATCACAACGCTTTTAAGCGAAATAACTGGAAATAACCGTTCGGTACGAAAATTTTTCAAAGTCAGACGGGCTCTCGAGCGTTGCTCGCTCGCTGCGCTCGCTCGAAAAAAAAACTAGCCCAACCCAAAACCAATCCCTTTTTCGCGTTCGTTCCTCGATTTCTCTTGAAATCGGAGAAACTCGCGGGATCGGTTTTGGGTTGGGCTAGTATAAGTTCGAGCGAGCGCAGCGAGCGAGCAACGATCGCGACCGTTACTTCGTACGTCCACGGTATATTTTCGTTACGTTAATTTTTCGTTACTTTCGTCTCGTTTCTTGGATCGATCGAGAGCGGTTTGGTCGATGGTGAAAGAAGGAAAAAACGAGAGAACGAAAAGTAAAAGAGGAGCGAGCGCGCGTCTCGCCCTTGCGAATTACGTCGTCGTATTTTCGTACGTACGTACGTACCTTAAGAATATCGTACGTACCCCGGCGCTGACCCGCGATGCGGGGGGTTGGGGGGGGGGGAGTGGCGCCCGGGCACGCCCTCGAGACGTTATCTCTATTGGATTTAAAGGAAAAAAAAATCGCTACGTACGACCATCGTTCGCATCGACGGCCGTACGTAGCGAAATTGTGTTTGGAATTAAATTGTCGATTCCAGCGGAGTATTGGTTTTTGCTTGAAAACGACAAAGTCCAGCGGCGTATTGCTTTTGAATCGCACTCGACGAAAATTGATTTAAAGGAAAAAAAATCGCTACGTACGACCATCTAAGGCCGTACGCAGCGAAATTCCTTTTTCAAGCGCACGCGACAAAGTCCAGCGGCGTATTGCTTTTTCAAGCATACTTAAAAAATTCAAAGTCCAGCGGCGTATTGCTTTCGCTGGCATATAAAAATTCAAAGTCCAGCGGCGTATTGCTTTCGCCGGCATATAAAAATTCAAAGTCCAGCGGCGTATTGCTTTCGCTGGCATATAAAAATTCAAAGTCCAGCGGCGTATTGCTTTCGCCGGCATATAAAAATTCAAAGTCCAGCGGCGTATTGCTTTCGCTGGCATATGAAAATTCAAAGTCCAGCGGCGTATTGCTTTCGCTGGCATATAAAAATTCAAAGTCCAGCGGCGTATTGCTTTTGCCGGCATATAAAAAAATTCAAAGTCCAGCGGCGTATTGCTTTCGCTGGCATATAAAAATTCAAAGTCCAGCGGCGTATTGCTTTTTCAAGCATACTTAAAAAATTCAAAGTCCAGCGGCGTATTGCTTTCGCTGGCATATAAAAATTCAAAGTCCAGCGGCGTATTGCTTTTGCCGGCATATAAAAAAATTCAAAGTCCAGCGGCGTATTGCTTTCGCTGGCATATAAAAATTCAAAGTCCAGCGGCGTATTGCTTTTGCCGGCATA
>NW_027212616.1:42500-47500 GCF_041682495.2 Bombus fervidus | reverse complement strand
ATCGCCTCAAAGAGAAAAAAAAATAAAAAAAAAAAATTAATTCGAATAGAATCGAGAACCTTATATTCTATCTCGATCGAGAAACGTTTTATGCATCTCGCCAAAGTGCCTTTTAAACTTCGTTCGTCGTATCATGTTCGAGCTAAGACTCACGCAAGACACCCGTAACGATCTCCGGTTTTTAACGCCCGTCCTCTTTGTATAATATATATATATATATATACACGTGTTATGTATAATATATCTCCCGTAGCCGTTTCTCTCTTCTCGACGATTCCAGCGGTTCCTTGTTTTCGCCTGTTATTGCTGGCACAGAGATCGAACACGCGACATGTATATAACATATCGGTTTCTTTGCTCTGTACCAACGACGAAAACGCACGGGAACTCACGCAAGTGGAAAAGCGAGCGCGAGACGTACACAACGGGGTGAATTTATTACTCGGGGACTGGACGACCGGCGATACGTTAGGATGCGCGGTCCAGCGATAGACGACGAAGAGACATGGGATGACCAACGATCTCTTTTTCTCTAATACTCGGAGCGCCGAATCGCCTTAAAGCAAAAAAAAATCACACGCGCGTACGTCGTACGTACGGCGCGTGTATACCTCGTCTCTAATCAAGTTTCGTTAGTCTTTCTCGAGCCTCGCCAAAGAGGATCGTTCTCTTCCTCTGCGCGATCTCTCCGTGCCAATGTCAGAGATTATTCTCTTTCGCACGACGACGAAAACGACTATTTTCGACGATCCGAACAACTTTGTAACGGACTCACATGCACATCTTAAAATCGAGTACAGAAACGTTGCGCAACACCGTGAGCTTTTCTCTTCTTCGTCACCCTTAAATATAGCCGATCGTAGACGCACGCTAGATCGTAACACACTTTTCGTTGATTTCCGACGAACGTGGCTTTGGGCCAGGCGCGCGGGCAGAGAGATACGCGACCGACGGGGAAAAATTCGTCCCGATACATGTACGCGTACTCTCCGATCTCCGCGCAACGCTGGGGATCATCTCCCTAAGTCATCAGCGTTCGAAGAAATCTCGTGTGTCCGTTCCCGGATCTACGGCTTTCTCTGGGTTCGCGAAGAACAGAAAAAAGCACAGAGGATGAAAAACGCAACGACGACCCATCGATGCGACGGTCCTCGTTGTCTTCTCGTCAGTCGTCTCGCGCCTGCAGAATACATCTCTGCCGCACGAACAGACGGAGTGGGTATTCGATCCCTGGGGCTGTACGAGTAAAAACATCTTGATGAAAAGACGGTTGTGTTTCTTTAAGGCACACAGTTTTTCGTTACGCCACCAAGTTTAGGTTTAGGTTTTAATATCTTGGTTCTCTTTTCTCTCCTCTCTCGACTGACTTTGTTCAAAAATATTTTTGCTTTCTCTCAGTCTCGCCAAAAATTCATTTAAGACGACGTCGGGGGCGCGGTCATTCGTGCTTATCGAAGACTAACAAAACGTAGCAGAGGCTGATACAAAAAGAAAAAAAAAATCGGCCACGAAGAAAACTCGCTCTGTGTATCTCGATAACCGCGTCGACGACGACGGTTCTCTCCGCGCTCTTTTAATTCGTATCCTTCTTCTTGCGCTTCGTCCGACTCAGAAACGTTCGTAAAACACGAACGACGGCGGGTTGTCAAGCCAAGAAGGGACAGAGAAGAGACGGAGGTAGTTTTGCGAGTCTCCCGTGAACGCGATAGATTTTTCATATATATTTGTATCGAGAGCATGCGTACGCCGGTCTCCACACGATCCAGCGACGAACGCCGACGAACGTCCAACAATCGCTCGTACGTCGCGTACGAGCCCTCGACCGCTCTTTAATTCGTATTCTTTTGCTTGGCGCTCGTCCTCCGACTCAGAAACGTTCGTTTAAAGATAAAACGAACGACGGCGGGCTGTCGACGAGGCAAGAAAGAACAGAGAGATACGGACCGAGAGCAACGATACGCAACGCAAGCAGTCTTAGGTTTACGTGAGCAACCCTCAGCCAGGCGTGGTCCAGGAATTGTATCCGTGGACCGCAATGTGCGTTCGAAATGTCGATGTTCATGTGTCCTGCAGTTCACACGTTGACGCGCAATTAGCTGCGTTCTTCATCGACCCACGAGCCAAGTGATCCACCGTTCAGGGTAATCGTTTATGCATGGATTTTTGTTTGTGTACTCAGGTTTTTGTACTCTTATTCTCGGTTCGAAAGAAGCCGATATCCGACAAACGTCCGACCAACGGGAATCGAACGCGCGGAAGTCGCCATATGATTGACGACACGAAAATACGTTCGAAAACGAAATCGGACGGACTGCGCGACGACACACGCAGCCCGCCGACCGGGCGTAAAGTGCATTATAATATATAACAACCAACGAGATCGAAGCTCCGTTCGTCAGGAAACGACGGGGATATAACACCCGATTCTGAATCCTCTGTACAGCACACGATCTCGCGAAGAAAGCGCACGGTGGCTAGCCCATGATATATATATATGTTCGTTCCTCTCGTCCAGTTATTCGAAGCAAACAGCCGATATGCATCTCCATCGTTCGGGTAAAAAAAAATCGATGGGACGCGCACGGTCGTAGTCTTCCTCGCGCGGTCGTTTCTTCCCGATAGCCAGAAGCAGAGTTTGAAAAACTCTAGCGACGGAACGAGGCATTAGACTCTCGACAACGAGGATACAGACACGGCCGGCGGTCCCCTCTGAATCGACTTCGGTGGTTCAGGTAAAAATAAAAAAAATCGATGGGACGCGCACGGTCGTCCTTCCTCTTCCTCGCGCGCGGTCTATTCTTCCCGATAGCCAGAAGCAGAGTTTGAAAAACTCTAGCGACGGAACGAGGCATTAGACTCGCGACAACGAAGATAGAGAGACGGCCGGCGGTCCCCTCTGAATCCACTTTGGTCGCTCAGGTAAAAATAAAAAAAAATTCGAAAGGGACGCGCACGGTCGTCCTTCCTCTTCCTCGCGCGGTCTTTTCTTCCCGATAGCCAGAAGCAGAGTTTGAAAAACTCTAGCGACGGAACGAGGCATTAGACTCTCGACAACGAGGATAGAGAGACGGCCGGCGGTCCCCTCCGAACGGATGGCGACAACGACGACTAAAGCGCGAAAAATCGCGACGAAAAGGAACGCATCTCCGTTCAGGTGTATGTGTGTGCGTGCGTTTAAAAAAAATTCGATGGGACTCGCAGCCATCGGCCTCGCGCGGTCGTTTCTTCCCGATAGCCAGAAGCAGAGTTTGAAAAACTCTAGCGACGGAACGAGGCATATGACTCACGACAACGAGGATATGGACAGGCGGTCCCCTCTGAACGGGTCGACGAGACGATGGTAAAAGAGACGAACCGGACGAAACTTCCGTCGATCAGGTAAAAATAAAAAAAAATTCGATGGGACGCGCACGGTCGTCGTCGTCGTCTTCCTCGCGCGGTCGTTTCTTCCCGATAGCCAGAAGCAGAGTTTGAAAAACTCTAGCGACGGAACGAGGCATATGACTCACGACAACGAGGATAGAGAGACGGCCGGCGGTCCCCTCTGAATCGACTTCGGTGGTTCAGGTAAAAATAAAAAAAATCGATGGGACGCGCACGGTCGTCGTTCCTCTTCCTCGCGCGCGGTCTATTCTTCCCGATAGCCAGAAGCAGAGTTTGAAAAACTCTAGCGACGGAACGAGGCATTAGACTCGCGAGGATAGAGAGACGGCCGGCGGTCCCCTCCGAACCAACTTCGTCTAGTTAAGAATCGTTATACTCTTTACCATCACTCGCACTGGTATATATCTTTTCGGGCCAACATCCACGCAATGCGTTTTCGTTCTAGGTTACCCGATCCACGAGTACGAACGTACAACGTGGTTTCGTTTTGTCGAACATCGTATATCGTTCGCCGTTGAAACGAACGACAACGAAACGACATAGGAAGAACGAACGCCCTTTGGGTAGGAAGCACGTTTCGAGGAACGACGAGAGTTTGGAGAGACGCGCGAGATAGCTGGAGACGCGCAGATATAGGTATCCATGGATCTTCGAAGAGAACCTTCGAAGATATATAATTCGGTATCCTATTTTTCTGCGGCTCGCTATTCGCGTTCTTTCGCTCTCGTCGACGACTCGTTATAGACGCTTCGTTCGATCCCAAAGAGCAGTCTTCCTTATGTCCCGTTGCTAGGAGGTGAGGCCTACGCAACGCAACTACGAAATATAGAAGAGGTGTGAGCAGTGATCTCTCCGACACGAGGCACTTTAGAGATTTTAGTTTATATATTATATTGTTCGTTCGTTGGATTTCCACGATGCAAATACGAAATACGAGATCGTGACGGCGGGTCTTTCTGTGTACGACCTCACGCAGGCGCCTCGATCGCATTTCTCATTACACGTGGTTTCCACTGTAACTTTTAGTTTTTTCGATATGTGTTCAGCTCAAGTTCCCTCACATATCGTTATTATTATTATTATTATTATTATTAATAGTAGCGGTTTCGTGTTATAGGATTCGGAGACGGCGGGTCTTTCTGTGTACGACCTCACGCAAGCGCCTCGAGAATCTTTTTAAGTTTTCCGTGTGTTATATTATTCGGAGACGGCGGGTCTTTCTGTTTACGACCTCACGCAGGCGCCTCGAGAATATTTTTAAGTTTTTCGTTTGTTATAATATTATTCGGAGACGGCGGGTCTTTCTGTGTACGACCTCACGCAGGCGCCTCGAATTATTCGTGTAAAAGTATATCTCTTCATCCCGATGATCGAGAGAGAGTGCCACACTCTTCGTATAGTTTCGTAACTGGAGCGTCTCCCACCTCCTTATTGTAAAAAATTTGGCTTTTGTCAAAGTATATAGCTTGTTAATACGTCGTATATACTTTGTGTCGATATAGGAGGAGTACGGCTCCTTACCGACGATATTATATATATTTTATTATACAGTGTTCAAGTCAAATATATTCTTTGTGTTTTTGTATTTTTCGTTAATGATCCTTCCGCAGGTTCAC
>NW_027212616.1:35000-40000 GCF_041682495.2 Bombus fervidus | reverse complement strand
TATTTGGTCATTACGTCCAGGACAGCGACCCGCGGCGCAGCAGTGTAGAGAAAGAGTCGATACGAGAACGAAGGAACAGTCGAGAAATAGTAAAAAAGTTCACTAAGACTCGAGGAGCGGTGACTGAATTCTCAACCGAGGCCGTAGAATAGCCACGCGCTCGACGCTGTTCCGTCCGGACCGTCCGACTCGACGTGTCTCTTATAGATACCAAAGCGCCGGCCGGACGGTCGGCGCCGGCCGGGCCAGCGGCCGGGCGCTTACCATGTAAAACCTCCGTTAGAGCGTACCGTCGGACTTAGTCTCTGAAACGCTCGACCACTTTTTTCGAATAAACTACCCTTAGAAAACATCCTATCGTCGAGATATTTTAACGCACCGCTTATTTTAATATTTCAAACGAGTTTTTATCGAAAAATTTAATTTTTTTTTTTTTTTCAAAATCGCATCAGTAAACCACCTCTTTTAACGAATACGGACAAAAACCACGTTCTTAATCGATTAGAACACGTTAAAACAACGAGAAATATGCAAAAAAATATATACCTTGCAACGTTAATTAACGAAAAAATTAAACAAATATCGCAGTCGTGTCAGTTCGACGGACACTAATTTTTTAAAAAATTCGAAAAAAACGTTTAATCCAGTTGTATTTAATAGAGATATAACCGTTTCTGCAAAAATATTTATACCTTATAACGCTTTTTAACGAAATAACTCGAAATAAGCTTTTCGGACTTTTCCGCCGGCCGAAATTTTTCTAAGTCCCAACGTACCGTCGGACTTAGTCTCTGAAACGCTCGACCACTTTGTTCCAATAAAGTACCCTTATAAAACGTCCTATCGTCGAGATATTTTAACGCACCGCTTATTTTAATATTTTAAACGAGTTTTTATCGAAAAATTTAATTTTTTTTTTTTTTTTCAAAATCGCATCAGTAAACCACCTCTTTTAACGAATACGGACAAAAACCACGTTCTTAATCGATTAGAACACGTTGAAACAACGAGAAATATGCAAAAAAATATATACCTTGCAACGTTAATTAACGAAATAATTAAACAAATATCGCAGTCGTGTCAGTTCGTCGAACACAAATTTTTTAAAAAATTCGAAAAAACGTTTAATCCAGTTGTATTTAATAGAGATATAACCGTTTCCGCAAAAATATTTATACCTTATAACGCTTTTTAACGAAATAACTCGAAATAAGTATTTCGGACTTTTCCGCCGGCCGAAATTTTTCTAAGTCCCAACGTACCGGTCCAGAATGAGACAAAGTTCCAAAGGCCCGGTCGTATCCGTCCGTTTTTTTTTAACCTTCCACGGACGAAATAAACGTTTAATCCCGACGTAAAATACAATAATATAGCGATTTATATAAAAATATTCATACCTCATAACGCTTTTTAACGAAATAACTCGAAAAAACTTTTCGGTCCGAAATTTTTCTAAGTCCCTACGTACCGCTCGAGAATGCGACTAAGTTCCAACGTCCCGGGCGCGATCATACTTTTTTTATATAACTTTTCAGCGACGAAATAAATGCTTAATCCCGATGTAAAACGTCATTTTAAAGCGATTTATGCAAGAATATTCGCACCTTATAACGCTTTTAAGCGAAATAATTCAAAAAAACCTTTCGAATAAAAAATTTTTTTTTAACGTTTTCGGGACCAAATAAACGTTTAATCCCGACGTAAAATATAATAATACAACGATTTATATAAAAATATTAATACCTCATAACGCTTTTTAACGAAATAACTCGAAAAAACTTTTCGGTCGAAAATTTTTCTAAGTCCCTACGTACCGGTGGAGAGTATGACCAAGTCCGACGGGCCGAGTCGCGTCGGTCCACTATTTTTTTTTAACGTTTTCGGGACCAAATAAACGTTTAATCCCGACGTAAAATATAATAATATAGCGATTTATATAAAAATATTCGTACCTTATAACGCTTTTTAACGAAATAACTCGAAAAAACTTTTCGGTCGAAAATTTTTCTAAGTCCCTACGTACCGGTGGAGAGTATGACCAAGTCCGACGGGCCGAGTCGCGTCGGTCCACTATTTTTCTTTAACGTTTTCGGGACCAAATAAACGTTTAATCCCGACGTAAAATATAATAATATAGCGATTTATATAAAAATATTCGTACCTTATAACGCTTTTTAACGAAATAACTCGAAAAAACTTTTCGGTCGAAAATTTTTCTAAGTCCCTACGTACCGGTGGAGAGTATGACCAAGTCCGACGGGCCGAGTCGCGTCGGTCCACTATTTTTTTTTAACGTTTTCGGGACCAAATAAACGTTTAATCCCGACGTAAAATATAATAATATAGCGATTTATATAAAAATATTCATACCTTATAACACTTTTAAGCGAAATAACTCGAAAAAACTTTTCGGTCGAAAATTTTTCTAAGTCCCTACGTACCGGTGGAGAGTATGACCAAGTCCGACGGGCCGAGTCGCGTCGGTCCACTATTTTTTTTTAACGTTTTCGGGACCAAATAAACGTTTAATCCCGACGTAAAATATAATAATATAGCGATTTATATAAAAATATTCATACCTTATAACACTTTTAAGCGAAATAACTCGAAAAAACTTTTCGGTCGAAAATTTTTCTAAGTCCCTACGTACCGGTGGAGAGTATGACCAAGTCCGACGGGCCGAGTCGCGTCGGTCCACTATTTTTCTTTAACGTTTTCGGGACCAAATAAACGTTTAATCCCGACGTAAAATATAATAATATAGCGATTTATATAAAAATATTCATACCTTATAACACTTTTAAGCGAAATAACTCGAAAAAACTTTTCGGTCGAAAATTTTTCTAAGTCCCTACGTACCGGTGGAGAGTATGACAAAGTCCGACGGGCCGAGTCGCGTCGGTCCACTATTTTTTTTTAACGTTTTCGGGACCAAATAAACGTTTAATCCCGACGTAAAACTTAATAACATTCCCATTTATATAAAAATATTCGTACCTCATAACGCTTTTTAACGAAATAACTCGAAAAAACTTTTCGGTCCGAAATTTTTCTAAGTCCCTACGTACCGCTCGAGAATGCGACTAAGTTCCAACGTCCCGGGCGCGATCGTACTTTTTTTATATAACTTTCCAGCGACGAAATAAACGCTTAATCCCGATGTAAAACGTCATTTTAAAGCGATTTATGCACAAATATTAGCACCTTGTAACGCTTTTAAGCGAAAAAATTCGAAAAAACGGTTCGATTAAAAAATTTTTTTTAAAGTTCTCGGGACGAAATAAACGCTTAATCCCGACGTAGAAATACATAATATTCCCATTTATATAAAAATATTCATACCTCGTAACGCTTTTAAGCGAGATAACTCGAAATAACTTTTCGGTCCGAAATTTTTCTAAGTCCCTACGTACCGGCCGGGGGATCGACGAAGTGCCAACCTCCCGGTCATGTCGGTCCGGAGGGGGCAATTTTTTAAAAAAATAAAACGAAATCGTTACGTTCGACTAGAATTCGTCGAACCATAACGATTTCTATAAAAATATTCATACCTCGTAACGCTTTTAAGCGAAATAACTCGAAATAACGTTTCGGTCCGAAATTTTTCTAAGTCCCAACGTACCGCTCGAGAATGCGACTAAGTTCCAACGTCTCGGGCGCGATCGTAAATTTTTTACGGCACCTTTCGGGGACGAAATAAACGCTTAATCCCGATGTAAAACGTCATTTTAAAGCGATTTATGCAAGAATATTCGCACCTTATAACGCTTTTAAGCGAAAAAATTCGAAAAAACGGTTCGATTAAAAATTTTTTTTTAACGTTGTCGGGACGAAATAAACGCTTAATCCCGACGTAGAAATACGTAATATTGCTATTTATGTAAAAATATATACGCATCATAACGCTTTTAAGCGAGATAACTCGAAATAACTTTTCGGTCCGGAATTTTTCTAAGTCCCTACGTCCCGGCCGGGGGATCGACGAAGTGCCAACCGCCCGGTCATGTCGGTCCGGAGGGGGCAATTTTTTAAAAAAATAAAACGAAATCGTTACGTTCGACTAGAATTCGTCGAACCATAACGATTTCTATAAAAATATTCATACCTCGTAACGCTTTTTAACGAAATAACTCGAAAAAACTTTTCGGTCCGAAATTTTTCTAAGTCCCAACGTACCGGTCGAGAATGCGACTAAGTTCCAACGTCCCGGGCGCGATCATACTTTTTTTATATAACTTTCCAGCGACGAAATAAACGCTTAATCCCGACGTAAAACGTCATTCTAAAGCGATTTATGCAAGAATATTCGTACCTTGTAACGCTTTTAAGCGAAAAAATTCGAAAAAACGGTTCGATTAAAAAATTTTTTTTAAAGTTCTCGGGACGAAATAAACGCTTAATCCCGACGTAGAAATACATAATATTGCCATTTATATAAAAATATTCATACCTCGTAACGCTTTTTAGCGAGATAACTCGAAATAACTTTTTGGACCGGAATTTTTCTAAGTCCCTACGTACCGGCCGGGGGATCGACGAAGTGCCAACCGCCCGGTCATGTCGGTCCGGAGGGGGCAATTTTTTAAAAAAATAAAACGAAATCGTTACAGTCGACTAGAATTCGTCGAACCATAACGATTTCTATAAAAATATTCATACCTTATAACGCTTTTAAGCGAAATAACTCGAAATAACTTTTCGGTCGAAAATTTTTCTAAGTCCCTACGTACCGGTCGAGAATGCGACTAAGTTCCAACGTCCCGGGCGCGATCATACTTTTTTTATATAACTTTCCAGCGACGAAATAAACGCTTAATCCCGATGTAAAACGTCATTCTAAAGCGATTTATGCACAAATATTAGCACCTTGTAACGCTTTTAAGCGAAAAAATTCGAAAAAACGGTTCGATTAAAAATTTTTTTTTAACGTTCTCGGGACGAAATAAACGCTTAATCCCGACGTAGGAATACATGATATTCCCATTTATGTAAAAATATAT
>NW_027212616.1:25000-27500 GCF_041682495.2 Bombus fervidus | reverse complement strand
GGATGAAAAACGCAACGACGACCCATCGATGCGACGGTCCTCGTTGTCTTCTCGTCAGTCGTCTCGCGCCTGCAGAATACATCTCTGCCGCACGAACAGACGGAGTGGGTATTCGATCCCTGGGGCTGTACGAGTAAAAACATCTTGATGAAAAGACGGTTGTGTTTCTTTAAGGCACACAGTTTTTCGTTACGCCACCAAGTTTAGGTTTAGGTTTTAATATCTTGGTTCTCTTTTCTCTCCTCTCTCGACTGACTTTGTTCAAAAATATTTTTGCTTTCTCTCAGTCTCGCCAAAAATTCATTTAAGACGACGTCGGGGGCGCGGTCATTCGTGCTTATCGAAGACTAACAAAACGTAGCAGAGGCTGATACAAAAAGAAAAAAAAAATCGGCCACGAAGAAAACTCGCTCTGTGTATCTCGATAACCGCGTCGACGACGACGGTTCTCTCCGCGCTCTTTTAATTCGTATCCTTCTTCTTGCGCTTCGTCCGACTCAGAAACGTTCGTAAAACACGAACGACGGCGGGTTGTCAAGCCAAGAAGGGACAGAGAAGAGACGGAGGTAGTTTTGCGAGTCTCCCGTGAACGCGATAGATTTTTCATATATATTTGTATCGAGAGCATGCGTACGCCGGTCTCCACACGATCCAGCGACGAACGCCGACGAACGTCCAACAATCGCTCGTACGTCGCGTACGAGCCCTCGACCGCTCTTTAATTCGTATTCTTTTGCTTGGCGCTCGTCCTCCGACTCAGAAACGTTCGTTTAAAGATAAAACGAACGACGGCGGGCTGTCGACGAGGCAAGAAAGAACAGAGAGATACGGACCGAGAGCAACGATACGCAACGCAAGCAGTCTTAGGTTTACGTGAGCAACCCTCAGCCAGGCGTGGTCCAGGAATTGTATCCGTGGACCGCAATGTGCGTTCGAAATGTCGATGTTCATGTGTCCTGCAGTTCACACGTTGACGCGCAATTAGCTGCGTTCTTCATCGACCCACGAGCCAAGTGATCCACCGTTCAGGGTAATCGTTTATGCATGGATTTTTGTTTGTGTACTCAGGTTTTTGTACTCTTATTCTCGGTTCGAAAGAAGCCGATATCCGACAAACGTCCGACCAACGGGAATCGAACGCGCGGAAGTCGCCATATGATTGACGACACGAAAATACGTTCGAAAACGAAATCGGACGGACTGCGCGACGACACACGCAGCCCGCCGACCGGGCGTAAAGTGCATTATAATATATAACAACCAACGAGATCGAAGCTCCGTTCGTCAGGAAACGACGGGGATATAACACCCGATTCTGAATCCTCTGTACAGCACACGATCTCGCGAAGAAAGCGCACGGTGGCTAGCCCATGATATATATATATGTTCGTTCCTCTCGTCCAGTTATTCGAAGCAAACAGCCGATATGCATCTCCATCGTTCGGGTAAAAAAAAATCGATGGGACGCGCACGGTCGTAGTCTTCCTCGCGCGGTCGTTTCTTCCCGATAGCCAGAAGCAGAGTTTGAAAAACTCTAGCGACGGAACGAGGCATTAGACTCTCGACAACGAGGATACAGACACGGCCGGCGGTCCCCTCTGAATCGACTTCGGTGGTTCAGGTAAAAATAAAAAAAATCGATGGGACGCGCACGGTCGTCCTTCCTCTTCCTCGCGCGCGGTCTATTCTTCCCGATAGCCAGAAGCAGAGTTTGAAAAACTCTAGCGACGGAACGAGGCATTAGACTCGCGACAACGAAGATAGAGAGACGGCCGGCGGTCCCCTCTGAATCCACTTTGGTCGCTCAGGTAAAAATAAAAAAAAATTCGAAAGGGACGCGCACGGTCGTCCTTCCTCTTCCTCGCGCGGTCTTTTCTTCCCGATAGCCAGAAGCAGAGTTTGAAAAACTCTAGCGACGGAACGAGGCATTAGACTCTCGACAACGAGGATAGAGAGACGGCCGGCGGTCCCCTCCGAACGGATGGCGACAACGACGACTAAAGCGCGAAAAATCGCGACGAAAAGGAACGCATCTCCGTTCAGGTGTATGTGTGTGCGTGCGTTTAAAAAAAATTCGATGGGACTCGCAGCCATCGGCCTCGCGCGGTCGTTTCTTCCCGATAGCCAGAAGCAGAGTTTGAAAAACTCTAGCGACGGAACGAGGCATATGACTCACGACAACGAGGATATGGACAGGCGGTCCCCTCTGAACGGGTCGACGAGACGATGGTAAAAGAGACGAACCGGACGAAACTTCCGTCGATCAGGTAAAAATAAAAAAAAATTCGATGGGACGCGCACGGTCGTCGTCGTCGTCTTCCTCGCGCGGTCGTTTCTCTTCCCGATAGCCAGAAGCAGAGTTTGAAAAACTCTAGCGACGGAACGAGGCATATGACTCACGACAACGAGGATAGAGAGACGGCCGGCGGTCCCCTCTGAATCGACTTCGGTGGTTCAGGTAAAAATAAAAAAAATCGATGGGACGCGCACGGTCGTCGTT
>NW_027212616.1:15000-20000 GCF_041682495.2 Bombus fervidus | reverse complement strand
AAAATTCGAAAAAACGTTTAATCCAGTTGTATTTAATAGAGATATAACCGTTTCCGCAAAAATATTTATACCTTATAACGCTTTTTAACGAAATAACTCGAAATAAGTATTTCGGACTTTTCCGCCGGCCGAAATTTTTCTAAGTCCCAACGTACCGGTCCAGAATGAGACAAAGTTCCAAAGGCCCGGTCGTATCCGTCCGTTTTTTTTTAACCTTCCACGGACGAAATAAACGTTTAATCCCGACGTAAAATACAATAATATAGCGATTTATATAAAAATATTCATACCTCATAACGCTTTTTAACGAAATAACTCGAAAAAACTTTTCGGTCCGAAATTTTTCTAAGTCCCTACGTACCGCTCGAGAATGCGACTAAGTTCCAACGTCCCGGGCGCGATCATACTTTTTTTATATAACTTTTCAGCGACGAAATAAATGCTTAATCCCGATGTAAAACGTCATTTTAAAGCGATTTATGCAAGAATATTCGCACCTTATAACGCTTTTAAGCGAAATAATTCAAAAAAACCTTTCGAATAAAAAATTTTTTTTTAACGTTTTCGGGACCAAATAAACGTTTAATCCCGACGTAAAATATAATAATACAACGATTTATATAAAAATATTAATACCTCATAACGCTTTTTAACGAAATAACTCGAAAAAACTTTTCGGTCGAAAATTTTTCTAAGTCCCTACGTACCGGTGGAGAGTATGACCAAGTCCGACGGGCCGAGTCGCGTCGGTCCACTATTTTTTTTTAACGTTTTCGGGACCAAATAAACGTTTAATCCCGACGTAAAATATAATAATATAGCGATTTATATAAAAATATTCGTACCTTATAACGCTTTTTAACGAAATAACTCGAAAAAACTTTTCGGTCGAAAATTTTTCTAAGTCCCTACGTACCGGTGGAGAGTATGACCAAGTCCGACGGGCCGAGTCGCGTCGGTCCACTATTTTTCTTTAACGTTTTCGGGACCAAATAAACGTTTAATCCCGACGTAAAATATAATAATATAGCGATTTATATAAAAATATTCGTACCTTATAACGCTTTTTAACGAAATAACTCGAAAAAACTTTTCGGTCGAAAATTTTTCTAAGTCCCTACGTACCGGTGGAGAGTATGACCAAGTCCGACGGGCCGAGTCGCGTCGGTCCACTATTTTTTTTTAACGTTTTCGGGACCAAATAAACGTTTAATCCCGACGTAAAATATAATAATATAGCGATTTATATAAAAATATTCATACCTTATAACACTTTTAAGCGAAATAACTCGAAAAAACTTTTCGGTCGAAAATTTTTCTAAGTCCCTACGTACCGGTGGAGAGTATGACCAAGTCCGACGGGCCGAGTCGCGTCGGTCCACTATTTTTTTTTAACGTTTTCGGGACCAAATAAACGTTTAATCCCGACGTAAAATATAATAATATAGCGATTTATATAAAAATATTCATACCTTATAACACTTTTAAGCGAAATAACTCGAAAAAACTTTTCGGTCGAAAATTTTTCTAAGTCCCTACGTACCGGTGGAGAGTATGACCAAGTCCGACGGGCCGAGTCGCGTCGGTCCACTATTTTTCTTTAACGTTTTCGGGACCAAATAAACGTTTAATCCCGACGTAAAATATAATAATATAGCGATTTATATAAAAATATTCATACCTTATAACACTTTTAAGCGAAATAACTCGAAAAAACTTTTCGGTCGAAAATTTTTCTAAGTCCCTACGTACCGGTGGAGAGTATGACAAAGTCCGACGGGCCGAGTCGCGTCGGTCCACTATTTTTTTTTAACGTTTTCGGGACCAAATAAACGTTTAATCCCGACGTAAAACTTAATAACATTCCCATTTATATAAAAATATTCGTACCTCATAACGCTTTTTAACGAAATAACTCGAAAAAACTTTTCGGTCCGAAATTTTTCTAAGTCCCTACGTACCGCTCGAGAATGCGACTAAGTTCCAACGTCCCGGGCGCGATCGTACTTTTTTTATATAACTTTCCAGCGACGAAATAAACGCTTAATCCCGATGTAAAACGTCATTTTAAAGCGATTTATGCACAAATATTAGCACCTTGTAACGCTTTTAAGCGAAAAAATTCGAAAAAACGGTTCGATTAAAAAATTTTTTTTAAAGTTCTCGGGACGAAATAAACGCTTAATCCCGACGTAGAAATACATAATATTCCCATTTATATAAAAATATTCATACCTCGTAACGCTTTTAAGCGAGATAACTCGAAATAACTTTTCGGTCCGAAATTTTTCTAAGTCCCTACGTACCGGCCGGGGGATCGACGAAGTGCCAACCTCCCGGTCATGTCGGTCCGGAGGGGGCAATTTTTTAAAAAAATAAAACGAAATCGTTACGTTCGACTAGAATTCGTCGAACCATAACGATTTCTATAAAAATATTCATACCTCGTAACGCTTTTAAGCGAAATAACTCGAAATAACGTTTCGGTCCGAAATTTTTCTAAGTCCCAACGTACCGCTCGAGAATGCGACTAAGTTCCAACGTCTCGGGCGCGATCGTAAATTTTTTACGGCACCTTTCGGGGACGAAATAAACGCTTAATCCCGATGTAAAACGTCATTTTAAAGCGATTTATGCAAGAATATTCGCACCTTATAACGCTTTTAAGCGAAAAAATTCGAAAAAACGGTTCGATTAAAAATTTTTTTTTAACGTTGTCGGGACGAAATAAACGCTTAATCCCGACGTAGAAATACGTAATATTGCTATTTATGTAAAAATATATACGCATCATAACGCTTTTAAGCGAGATAACTCGAAATAACTTTTCGGTCCGGAATTTTTCTAAGTCCCTACGTCCCGGCCGGGGGATCGACGAAGTGCCAACCGCCCGGTCATGTCGGTCCGGAGGGGGCAATTTTTTAAAAAAATAAAACGAAATCGTTACGTTCGACTAGAATTC
Source organism: Bombus fervidus (assembly GCF_041682495.2). Taxonomy (NCBI): domain Eukaryota; kingdom Metazoa; phylum Arthropoda; class Insecta; order Hymenoptera; family Apidae; genus Bombus; species Bombus fervidus. The sequence goes on along the minus strand of NW_027212616.1, from coordinate 17,038 downwards.
GTCGAACCATAACGATTTCTATAAAAATATTCATACCTCGTAACGCTTTTTAACGAAATAACTCGAAAAAACTTTTCGGTCCGAAATTTTTCTAAGTCCCAACGTACCGGTCGAGAATGCGACTAAGTTCCAACGTCCCGGGCGCGATCATACTTTTTTTATATAACTTTCCAGCGACGAAATAAACGCTTAATCCCGACGTAAAACGTCATTCTAAAGCGATTTATGCAAGAATATTCGTACCTTGTAACGCTTTTAAGCGAAAAAATTCGAAAAAACGGTTCGATTAAAAAATTTTTTTTAAAGTTCTCGGGACGAAATAAACGCTTAATCCCGACGTAGAAATACATAATATTGCCATTTATATAAAAATATTCATACCTCGTAACGCTTTTTAGCGAGATAACTCGAAATAACTTTTTGGACCGGAATTTTTCTAAGTCCCTACGTACCGGCCGGGGGATCGACGAAGTGCCAACCGCCCGGTCATGTCGGTCCGGAGGGGGCAATTTTTTAAAAAAATAAAACGAAATCGTTACAGTCGACTAGAATTCGTCGAACCATAACGATTTCTATAAAAATATTCATACCTTATAACGCTTTTAAGCGAAATAACTCGAAATAACTTTTCGGTCGAAAATTTTTCTAAGTCCCTACGTACCGGTCGAGAATGCGACTAAGTTCCAACGTCCCGGGCGCGATCATACTTTTTTTATATAACTTTCCAGCGACGAAATAAACGCTTAATCCCGATGTAAAACGTCATTCTAAAGCGATTTATGCACAAATATTAGCACCTTGTAACGCTTTTAAGCGAAAAAATTCGAAAAAACGGTTCGATTAAAAATTTTTTTTTAACGTTCTCGGGACGAAATAAACGCTTAATCCCGACGTAGGAATACATGATATTCCCATTTATGTAAAAATATATACGCATCACAACGCTTTTAAGCGAAATAACTGGAAATAACCGTTCGGTACGAAAATTTTTCAAAGTCAGACGGGCTCTCGAGCGTTGCTCGCTCGCTGCGCTCGCTCGAAAAAAAAACTAGCCCAACCCAAAACCAATCCCTTTTTCGCGTTCGTTCCTCGATTTCTCTTGAAATCGGAGAAACTCGCGGGATCGGTTTTGGGTTGGGCTAGTATAAGTTCGAGCGAGCGCAGCGAGCGAGCAACGATCGCGACCGTTACTTCGTACGTCCACGGTATATTTTCGTTACGTTAATTTTTCGTTACTTTCGTCTCGTTTCTTGGATCGATCGAGAGCGGTTTGGTCGATGGTGAAAGAAGGAAAAAACGAGAGAACGAAAAGTAAAAGAGGAGCGAGCGCGCGTCTCGCCCTTGCGAATTACGTCGTCGTATTTTCGTACGTACGTACGTACCTTAAGAATATCGTACGTACCCCGGCGCTGACCCGCGATGCGGGGGGTTGGGGGGGGGGGAGTGGCGCCCGGGCACGCCCTCGAGACGTTATCTCTATTGGATTTAAAGGAAAAAAAAATCGCTACGTACGACCATCGTTCGCATCGACGGCCGTACGTAGCGAAATTGTGTTTGGAATTAAATTGTCGATTCCAGCGGAGTATTGGTTTTTGCTTGAAAACGACAAAGTCCAGCGGCGTATTGCTTTTGAATCGCACTCGACGAAAATTGATTTAAAGGAAAAAAAATCGCTACGTACGACCATCTAAGGCCGTACGCAGCGAAATTCCTTTTTCAAGCGCACGCGACAAAGTCCAGCGGCGTATTGCTTTTTCAAGCATACTTAAAAAATTCAAAGTCCAGCGGCGTATTGCTTTCGCTGGCATATAAAAATTCAAAGTCCAGCGGCGTATTGCTTTCGCCGGCATATAAAAATTCAAAGTCCAGCGGCGTATTGCTTTCGCTGGCATATAAAAATTCAAAGTCCAGCGGCGTATTGCTTTCGCCGGCATATAAAAATTCAAAGTCCAGCGGCGTATTGCTTTCGCTGGCATATGAAAATTCAAAGTCCAGCGGCGTATTGCTTTCGCTGGCATATAAAAATTCAAAGTCCAGC
>NW_027212616.1:5000-10000 GCF_041682495.2 Bombus fervidus | reverse complement strand
CATTTCCCAACGGCGGAACCGCGGGATTCAGTGCTGGGCTAATTCCTGTTCGCTCGCCGCTACTAAGGAAATCCTTGTTAGTTTCTTTTCCTCCGCTTAGTAATATGCTTAAATTCAGCGGGTGATCTCGCCTACTCTGAGGTCGCTTCAACGTCACGACACGGTGACAATTTTTTTTTTCAAAGAAAAAAAAATTTCGTGCCATGTGGGCGCGATTCGAGAAAAGCAAGACGGTTTGATAACAATGCGACAGAGGGTCTTTATTTTTATTTCTCTCTCCGAGAATCGCCTCAAAGAGAAAAAAAAATAAAAAAAAAAAATTAATTCGAATAGAATCGAGAACCTTATATTCTATCTCGATCGAGAAACGTTTTATGCATCTCGCCAAAGTGCCTTTTAAACTTCGTTCGTCGTATCATGTTCGAGCTAAGACTCACGCAAGACACCCGTAACGATCTCCGGTTTTTAACGCCCGTCCTCTTTGTATAATATATATATATATATATACACGTGTTATGTATAATATATCTCCCGTAGCCGTTTCTCTCTTCTCGACGATTCCAGCGGTTCCTTGTTTTCGCCTGTTATTGCTGGCACAGAGATCGAACACGCGACATGTATATAACATATCGGTTTCTTTGCTCTGTACCAACGACGAAAACGCACGGGAACTCACGCAAGTGGAAAAGCGAGCGCGAGACGTACACAACGGGGTGAATTTATTACTCGGGGACTGGACGACCGGCGATACGTTAGGATGCGCGGTCCAGCGATAGACGACGAAGAGACATGGGATGACCAACGATCTCTTTTTCTCTAATACTCGGAGCGCCGAATCGCCTTAAAGCAAAAAAAAATCACACGCGCGTACGTCGTACGTACGGCGCGTGTATACCTCGTCTCTAATCAAGTTTCGTTAGTCTTTCTCGAGCCTCGCCAAAGAGGATCGTTCTCTTCCTCTGCGCGATCTCTCCGTGCCAATGTCAGAGATTATTCTCTTTCGCACGACGACGAAAACGACTATTTTCGACGATCCGAACAACTTTGTAACGGACTCACATGCACATCTTAAAATCGAGTACAGAAACGTTGCGCAACACCGTGAGCTTTTCTCTTCTTCGTCACCCTTAAATATAGCCGATCGTAGACGCACGCTAGATCGTAACACACTTTTCGTTGATTTCCGACGAACGTGGCTTTGGGCCAGGCGCGCGGGCAGAGAGATACGCGACCGACGGGGAAAAATTCGTCCCGATACATGTACGCGTACTCTCCGATCTCCGCGCAACGCTGGGGATCATCTCCCTAAGTCATCAGCGTTCGAAGAAATCTCGTGTGTCCGTTCCCGGATCTACGGCTTTCTCTGGGTTCGCGAAGAACAGAAAAAAGCACAGAGGATGAAAAACGCAACGACGACCCATCGATGCGACGGTCCTCGTTGTCTTCTCGTCAGTCGTCTCGCGCCTGCAGAATACATCTCTGCCGCACGAACAGACGGAGTGGGTATTCGATCCCTGGGGCTGTACGAGTAAAAACATCTTGATGAAAAGACGGTTGTGTTTCTTTAAGGCACACAGTTTTTCGTTACGCCACCAAGTTTAGGTTTAGGTTTTAATATCTTGGTTCTCTTTTCTCTCCTCTCTCGACTGACTTTGTTCAAAAATATTTTTGCTTTCTCTCAGTCTCGCCAAAAATTCATTTAAGACGACGTCGGGGGCGCGGTCATTCGTGCTTATCGAAGACTAACAAAACGTAGCAGAGGCTGATACAAAAAGAAAAAAAAAATCGGCCACGAAGAAAACTCGCTCTGTGTATCTCGATAACCGCGTCGACGACGACGGTTCTCTCCGCGCTCTTTTAATTCGTATCCTTCTTCTTGCGCTTCGTCCGACTCAGAAACGTTCGTAAAACACGAACGACGGCGGGTTGTCAAGCCAAGAAGGGACAGAGAAGAGACGGAGGTAGTTTTGCGAGTCTCCCGTGAACGCGATAGATTTTTCATATATATTTGTATCGAGAGCATGCGTACGCCGGTCTCCACACGATCCAGCGACGAACGCCGACGAACGTCCAACAATCGCTCGTACGTCGCGTACGAGCCCTCGACCGCTCTTTAATTCGTATTCTTTTGCTTGGCGCTCGTCCTCCGACTCAGAAACGTTCGTTTAAAGATAAAACGAACGACGGCGGGCTGTCGACGAGGCAAGAAAGAACAGAGAGATACGGACCGAGAGCAACGATACGCAACGCAAGCAGTCTTAGGTTTACGTGAGCAACCCTCAGCCAGGCGTGGTCCAGGAATTGTATCCGTGGACCGCAATGTGCGTTCGAAATGTCGATGTTCATGTGTCCTGCAGTTCACACGTTGACGCGCAATTAGCTGCGTTCTTCATCGACCCACGAGCCAAGTGATCCACCGTTCAGGGTAATCGTTTATGCATGGATTTTTGTTTGTGTACTCAGGTTTTTGTACTCTTATTCTCGGTTCGAAAGAAGCCGATATCCGACAAACGTCCGACCAACGGGAATCGAACGCGCGGAAGTCGCCATATGATTGACGACACGAAAATACGTTCGAAAACGAAATCGGACGGACTGCGCGACGACACACGCAGCCCGCCGACCGGGCGTAAAGTGCATTATAATATATAACAACCAACGAGATCGAAGCTCCGTTCGTCAGGAAACGACGGGGATATAACACCCGATTCTGAATCCTCTGTACAGCACACGATCTCGCGAAGAAAGCGCACGGTGGCTAGCCCATGATATATATATATGTTCGTTCCTCTCGTCCAGTTATTCGAAGCAAACAGCCGATATGCATCTCCATCGTTCGGGTAAAAAAAAATCGATGGGACGCGCACGGTCGTAGTCTTCCTCGCGCGGTCGTTTCTTCCCGATAGCCAGAAGCAGAGTTTGAAAAACTCTAGCGACGGAACGAGGCATTAGACTCTCGACAACGAGGATACAGACACGGCCGGCGGTCCCCTCTGAATCGACTTCGGTGGTTCAGGTAAAAATAAAAAAAATCGATGGGACGCGCACGGTCGTCCTTCCTCTTCCTCGCGCGCGGTCTATTCTTCCCGATAGCCAGAAGCAGAGTTTGAAAAACTCTAGCGACGGAACGAGGCATTAGACTCGCGACAACGAAGATAGAGAGACGGCCGGCGGTCCCCTCTGAATCCACTTTGGTCGCTCAGGTAAAAATAAAAAAAAATTCGAAAGGGACGCGCACGGTCGTCCTTCCTCTTCCTCGCGCGGTCTTTTCTTCCCGATAGCCAGAAGCAGAGTTTGAAAAACTCTAGCGACGGAACGAGGCATTAGACTCTCGACAACGAGGATAGAGAGACGGCCGGCGGTCCCCTCCGAACGGATGGCGACAACGACGACTAAAGCGCGAAAAATCGCGACGAAAAGGAACGCATCTCCGTTCAGGTGTATGTGTGTGCGTGCGTTTAAAAAAAATTCGATGGGACTCGCAGCCATCGGCCTCGCGCGGTCGTTTCTTCCCGATAGCCAGAAGCAGAGTTTGAAAAACTCTAGCGACGGAACGAGGCATATGACTCACGACAACGAGGATATGGACAGGCGGTCCCCTCTGAACGGGTCGACGAGACGATGGTAAAAGAGACGAACCGGACGAAACTTCCGTCGATCAGGTAAAAATAAAAAAAAATTCGATGGGACGCGCACGGTCGTCGTCGTCGTCTTCCTCGCGCGGTCGTTTCTTCCCGATAGCCAGAAGCAGAGTTTGAAAAACTCTAGCGACGGAACGAGGCATATGACTCACGACAACGAGGATAGAGAGACGGCCGGCGGTCCCCTCTGAATCGACTTCGGTGGTTCAGGTAAAAATAAAAAAAATCGATGGGACGCGCACGGTCGTCGTTCCTCTTCCTCGCGCGCGGTCTATTCTTCCCGATAGCCAGAAGCAGAGTTTGAAAAACTCTAGCGACGGAACGAGGCATTAGACTCGCGAGGATAGAGAGACGGCCGGCGGTCCCCTCCGAACCAACTTCGTCTAGTTAAGAATCGTTATACTCTTTACCATCACTCGCACTGGTATATATCTTTTCGGGCCAACATCCACGCAATGCGTTTTCGTTCTAGGTTACCCGATCCACGAGTACGAACGTACAACGTGGTTTCGTTTTGTCGAACATCGTATATCGTTCGCCGTTGAAACGAACGACAACGAAACGACATAGGAAGAACGAACGCCCTTTGGGTAGGAAGCACGTTTCGAGGAACGACGAGAGTTTGGAGAGACGCGCGAGATAGCTGGAGACGCGCAGATATAGGTATCCATGGATCTTCGAAGAGAACCTTCGAAGATATATAATTCGGTATCCTATTTTTCTGCGGCTCGCTATTCGCGTTCTTTCGCTCTCGTCGACGACTCGTTATAGACGCTTCGTTCGATCCCAAAGAGCAGTCTTCCTTATGTCCCGTTGCTAGGAGGTGAGGCCTACGCAACGCAACTACGAAATATAGAAGAGGTGTGAGCAGTGATCTCTCCGACACGAGGCACTTTAGAGATTTTAGTTTATATATTATATTGTTCGTTCGTTGGATTTCCACGATGCAAATACGAAATACGAGATCGTGACGGCGGGTCTTTCTGTGTACGACCTCACGCAGGCGCCTCGATCGCATTTCTCATTACACGTGGTTTCCACTGTAACTTTTAGTTTTTTCGATATGTGTTCAGCTCAAGTTCCCTCACATATCGTTATTATTATTATTATTATTATTATTAATAGTAGCGGTTTCGTGTTATAGGATTCGGAGACGGCGGGTCTTTCTGTGTACGACCTCACGCAAGCGCCTCGAGAATCTTTTTAAGTTTTCCGTGTGTTATATTATTCGGAGACGGCGGGTCTTTCTGTTTACGACCTCACGCAGGCGCCTCGAGAATATTTTTAAGTTTTTCGTTTGTTATAATATTATTCGGAGACGGCGGGTCTTTCTGTGTACGACCTCACGCAGGCGCCTCG
>NW_027212616.1:0-2500 GCF_041682495.2 Bombus fervidus | reverse complement strand
TAAACTGCATGCTGAACGTACCGTCCTCGTAAGAAACATATTCGTTCGTTCTTTTGATATTCTCCAATCAGAAAGAACGCACTTCCTAAAAGGTAGTACGCTCCCCATTAGCCTTTCGTATGTTTAAAACGTACTGCGTACGCTATAACATAAGTTTTGGAACGGTCTCTGCCGAACCAGCATGAATTGATACTCAGTTAGTAACAAGCACACTGCCCTAACTTTTTTTAAAGTTAGTGCGAGCATACAGGATCCAGCTTCCCGACTAAGGGGAACCTTGCCACGTTATTTGGTCATTACGTCCAGGACAGCGACCCGCGGCGCAGCAGTGTAGAGAAAGAGTCGATACGAGAACGAAGGAACAGTCGAGAAATAGTAAAAAAGTTCACTAAGACTCGAGGAGCGGTGACTGAATTCTCAACCGAGGCCGTAGAATAGCCACGCGCTCGACGCTGTTCCGTCCGGACCGTCCGACTCGACGTGTCTCTTATAGATACCAAAGCGCCGGCCGGACGGTCGGCGCCGGCCGGGCCAGCGGCCGGGCGCTTACCATGTAAAACCTCCGTTAGAGCGTACCGTCGGACTTAGTCTCTGAAACGCTCGACCACTTTTTTCGAATAAACTACCCTTAGAAAACATCCTATCGTCGAGATATTTTAACGCACCGCTTATTTTAATATTTCAAACGAGTTTTTATCGAAAAATTTAATTTTTTTTTTTTTTTCAAAATCGCATCAGTAAACCACCTCTTTTAACGAATACGGACAAAAACCACGTTCTTAATCGATTAGAACACGTTAAAACAACGAGAAATATGCAAAAAAATATATACCTTGCAACGTTAATTAACGAAAAAATTAAACAAATATCGCAGTCGTGTCAGTTCGACGGACACTAATTTTTTAAAAAATTCGAAAAAAACGTTTAATCCAGTTGTATTTAATAGAGATATAACCGTTTCTGCAAAAATATTTATACCTTATAACGCTTTTTAACGAAATAACTCGAAATAAGCTTTTCGGACTTTTCCGCCGGCCGAAATTTTTCTAAGTCCCAACGTACCGTCGGACTTAGTCTCTGAAACGCTCGACCACTTTGTTCCAATAAAGTACCCTTATAAAACGTCCTATCGTCGAGATATTTTAACGCACCGCTTATTTTAATATTTTAAACGAGTTTTTATCGAAAAATTTAATTTTTTTTTTTTTTTCAAAATCGCATCAGTAAACCACCTCTTTTAACGAATACGGACAAAAACCACGTTCTTAATCGATTAGAACACGTTGAAACAACGAGAAATATGCAAAAAAATATATACCTTGCAACGTTAATTAACGAAATAATTAAACAAATATCGCAGTCGTGTCAGTTCGTCGAACACAAATTTTTTAAAAAATTCGAAAAAACGTTTAATCCAGTTGTATTTAATAGAGATATAACCGTTTCCGCAAAAATATTTATACCTTATAACGCTTTTTAACGAAATAACTCGAAATAAGTATTTCGGACTTTTCCGCCGGCCGAAATTTTTCTAAGTCCCAACGTACCGGTCCAGAATGAGACAAAGTTCCAAAGGCCCGGTCGTATCCGTCCGTTTTTTTTTAACCTTCCACGGACGAAATAAACGTTTAATCCCGACGTAAAATACAATAATATAGCGATTTATATAAAAATATTCATACCTCATAACGCTTTTTAACGAAATAACTCGAAAAAACTTTTCGGTCCGAAATTTTTCTAAGTCCCTACGTACCGCTCGAGAATGCGACTAAGTTCCAACGTCCCGGGCGCGATCATACTTTTTTTATATAACTTTTCAGCGACGAAATAAATGCTTAATCCCGATGTAAAACGTCATTTTAAAGCGATTTATGCAAGAATATTCGCACCTTATAACGCTTTTAAGCGAAATAATTCAAAAAAACCTTTCGAATAAAAAATTTTTTTTTAACGTTTTCGGGACCAAATAAACGTTTAATCCCGACGTAAAATATAATAATACAACGATTTATATAAAAATATTAATACCTCATAACGCTTTTTAACGAAATAACTCGAAAAAACTTTTCGGTCGAAAATTTTTCTAAGTCCCTACGTACCGGTGGAGAGTATGACCAAGTCCGACGGGCCGAGTCGCGTCGGTCCACTATTTTTTTTTAACGTTTTCGGGACCAAATAAACGTTTAATCCCGACGTAAAATATAATAATATAGCGATTTATATAAAAATATTCGTACCTTATAACGCTTTTTAACGAAATAACTCGAAAAAACTTTTCGGTCGAAAATTTTTCTAAGTCCCTACGTACCGGTGGAGAGTATGACCAAGTCCGACGGGCCGAGTCGCGTCGGTCCACTATTTTTCTTTAACGTTTTCGGGACCAAATAAACGTTTAATCCCGACGTAAAATATAATAATATAGCGATTTATATAAAAATATTCGTACCTTATAACGCTTTTTAACGAAATAACTCGAAAAAACTTTTCGGTCGAAAATTTT